>NW_027186315.1:1653380-1697962 GCF_028583685.1 Petaurus breviceps papuanus | reverse complement strand
GGGCTTATTTTAGAGGAATCTTACACAGTAAGGGGAGGGCTTATTTTCGGGATAGGTCTTATTATTGGGGAAACATGGGGTAGCTGCACTGAAGCAGATGGTGATCCTCAAAGCTGGAGTCTGCTGGTTCCCAGGGATACACTAAAGCATGTGGGTAGTCCTGGTGTTGGCTTTTGCCTGCTCCAGTAAACTGGGGCTCAGGATCTCCCACTGGTTGCCTGAGGTGGGGCTTTTTGCTGGTTTGCTGGAATACTTACAGTCCTGGAATACACTCACTTTTACCTAAGTGGGATGGAGCTTTCTGTTCTTTATTTTTTTTTTATTATTTATTTGTTTCTTTTTTTAAAGCTTTCAACACTCACTTTTATAAGATTTTCATTTGCAAATTTGTTTCCCCTTCTTTACCCTCCCCCTTCCAAAAGATGGCCTGCAATATGACATAGGCTATATATGTGCACTCAAATTAAAAATATTTCCACATTTCTCATGTTGTTAAAATAGAATCTGAACAAAAGAGAAAAAAACTATAATGAATAAAAAGAAAAAAAATTAAAAAGAGAAAATAGAGTGATTTAATCTGCATTCAGACTCCATAGTTCTTTCTCTGGATATGGATAGTATTTTCCATCACATCTTTTTTTTTTTAATCTTTTTTATTTTTTAGTTTATATCATTCATTTCCACAAGATTTTGAGTTCCAAATTTTCTCCACATTTTTCCCTTACCCATCACTCCAAAACAGTGATCCCACTGAATATGCCCTTCCCCAGTCTACTCTCTCCCATATCTTCCCACATCTCCCCTCCAACTTTCCAGTAGGGCATAGTGGATCTCTAGGCCCCAGTGTCTGTATATCTTATTTCCCAGTTACAGGTAAAATAATGATAATAATACTATATCTATTTTTAAACATTTGATTTTAAAACTTTGAGTTCCAGATTCTCTCCCTTCCTCTGTCATCACCCACCCTTACTGTGAAGATAAGCAGTTCAATTTAGGTTATACATGTGTAGCTATACAAAACATTTCCATAATGAATATATTGTGAAAGACTGACAATATTTTCCTCCATCCTATCCCACCTCCCACTTGTTACATTCTCTTTTTATTTATTTAATTATTTGTTTTTTTTTTTTTTTATCTATTCATCTATATATTTATTTATTCTGCTTTGTAAAGTGTTGTTTCTTTTGGCCTCCCCCCCCCACCCATTTGCCAAATTGTTTTCTTTTTTTAAGAATTGTTTTCTTCAGTCAATTTTTGTCCCTCCTTTTCCAAGCTGTTAACTCTCTCTTGTATACCTCTCATTTCTTTTCCCCATTTTTTCTCTACCTCTCTTAACTGACTTTTAAAAAATTATTTTTTAGCTCTTCTAAGAAAGCTTTTTGGGCTTAGGATCAATTCATATTCCCCTTTGAGGTTTTTGATGTAGGGTTACTGGCAATGTTGTCCTCTTCTGAGCTTGTGTTTGATCTTCCCTGTCACCATAGTAATTTTCTATGATCAATGTTCATTTTTGCTCCTTGTTCATCTTATTTATCTATTTCCTGGCTTTTGAAGTTGAATTCTTCTGCTAGACCACAGGGGGCACTGTCCCAAGCATCTTACACTGAAGTTTAGGGGCTTGGTCACTGTGTGCTGGGTCCTCAGGTAGCTGGAGACTGTAGGGCACTAGTAGCTTACCTGGTGCTGAGCTGTTTTCCTAGTGGTGGTATCTCTTGTGTGCTGAGCCAGGGGGAGTTTTTCTGCATTTCCCTGAGGCTACACTGAAGCACTTGGAGTTTTGGCCCCTGGAGGATGCCTGTTTGCTCTGGGCTGCCCTAAAGTATTTGTAATTGTGGCAACAGAAGATATGGGACTGACCTGGGCTATGCTGAAGCATAGGGTGGTCTGGCCACTAGAGAGCTAAAGCACATAAGGGGTCCTTGTGGTGGCATTTACCTGTTCCACTACACTGTGGCCCAGGATCTGATTCAATGAGGTGGGACTTGCTGCTGGATTGCTGGGACACTTCCTGTCCTGGACTGTGTTGTGCTTATACCAAAGTAAGATGGATTTTTCTTGCTGATCTTCCGAGTCTCTTAGGCTTAAAGACTGTTTCACCCTATCGTTTTGCTGGTTTTTCTATTCCAGCATTTCTTTGGGGGTGCTATTTTATGGTTATTTGGAGGTAGATATGGGAGAGTTATAGTGATTTACTCCTCACTCTGCCCCCTTGATCTTGATCCCTGGAACTGAGTCCCCTAAAACAACTTTAAAAGATACACAGATAAACAAATAGCCTCCACTCCACCTGCAAAGCAAAAACAAAACCTGAAGATGAAATCTACTACTTACCTCCTAACATAGAGGTAATTAAGAGAATTAAAATGCAGAAAGAAACATGTTTTTAGACATGTGTAATGTAATAATCTTTTGGGGGGAAGCTATACAACTGCATATTGAGACTTTGATATATCTTCCTTTCTTTATTTCATTCACATTAAAGGACAGTAAATTGAGGGGATAAATCAACAAAATATTTGTCAAATAAGAAACAAAAATTTAATTTATAAAAATTCTGAATCATCCTCAAATTTTCTATTGCCCACACCTTCCATATCCATTTATGTCTCAAGTCTTATTAAGTCCTCCTCAAAATCTTTTGCTTCTTTTTTATTCTCTACATGCACATGGCCACCATATTTAGTCAGGCCCTTATCAGCACTCACGCAGAGTGGCATGTTAGTTGATCTTGCTTCTTCCATTTTCTTTCCTTTCAAATTTAATGTAGCTAAACTTACATCCCTAAACTCATCACCTAAATACTACTAAGTACTTATCACTAGGTCACTCCCATGTTCACAGTGGCTTATTAATTTTTTGAAGACAAAAGACAAATTTTTATTTGACATTGAAATTCCTTCATAATAAGACTTCAGTCTACTTTTTCCAGGCTTATTGCACAGTACTCTCCTTCCTATTTCAGTCAAATTGACCAACTTGCTATTTTTCATATAGTACATAACATCCTGTTTCTCATCTCCAAGCCTTAGAGAGGAGAGAGACAATAGGCACAGAGACCAATTAGGAGGTTACTGAAATAATTCAGATATGAGATAATGAAGATATGGATTACAATGAAGTCATAGGAGATATAAATAAGTGATGTTTTGAAGTTAGAATTGACAAACGAGAAAGACTTTGGGTATATTATCTTTGCTGTAAGGCTCTAAATGTAAAATGGTTCAGAACAATATAAGGCAAGGGAGTGAATAATATGGTATCTATAATTCTTAATCTTTCCACTTTTTCCCCCCATAAATAAATTAGAATAGCATTACATATCCAGCCTCCCTGATAGAATTATTGTAAGGTAACATGTAGAAACATTTTGAAGGCTTCAAATCACTATGCAGATATGATGCATTATTCTTTAAAGTTGAAAATATTTTGCATATTAATATATTTAAACATGCTTTATTGCACATACACACTTAAATGATAGAGGTCAGAGGACTATATTATTTATTAATACAACCATTCAGTATGGTTTCAAAACCTGTTTTCAAAATTTCTTCTATTTTTTTTTTCAAAATCTGAACTGATACAATATATTGGTTTGGAGTCAGAGGACCCAGATTTGGGTTTCAGCACTGCTTAGTTCCTGTGTGATCCCTGGAAAATCCCTTAACCTATCTGTGCCTGAGGTTTATCATATATAAAGTGAGGGATTCATAATATATGACTTAATAAGTTTTTACCAATTCAAAATTTATGACATAAAAAATGCTAAAGGGAAAGGGAATTAAAACACTAAAACAAATACAATGAAAACTATTATGTAGTATTTCTTATTACTACAAAGAATTTTCATATCTATGACCAGTTTAAAACACTGATGATATTGGTAAGTTTTGCCTTGCTGATCCTGATAACACAAAGTATTCAAGATTGCATTCAGTCAAACTAGATATTTGCCATAGCCCATAACACATCCTTTGTTCTGCTAAGGTGTCAAAGTACATTTATGTAATTACTTCATCCAATTTCATATACTCAATTTAGAACACTTAGCTTACCTACATATGCAAATTAATACATACAAAAATGTATTTCCTGAGAGTGTTTAAGATATACTAAATAGCCATAGTATATAGTTTTATTCTATTTATGATTAATAATATGTCATAAATATAAAGTTTGCTTATTTTAAATCAATAGGGCTTATGTTTTCATAAATAAAGATATTCCCTTCCTGGATGAACATTGCAATCACTCCATCCCTTGGTAAACAGGTTGAATTATTATGACAAAAATAAGTGATGAGCAGGTAGACAGCATTCTGATGCTTAGGTTCTTTGATATGGCATCAAAAGCTGGACCTGTACTAAAGGTCTTTCCATCTTGGTAGGTCTTGCCAATATTTGCCTTCTTGAATAGCATGCGAAAACACAGAAATCTTCTCCATATCTCCATGAAGCATGAGAATATAATTTTAGTGGGAAAAATCAGAAATAGTGTATTATAGAAATTGATAGATAAGGTGTTTGATGATCATGATAGTTAGCATTAACTATCTAGCTGTGTAACTTGTTTCCTTTTCATGTTACCTTTTACACATAATAAAATTCACTCATCACTAGTTTTCTGATCACATGCAAATAATATATAAGGTACTTTACTTATATTATATCATTTCATGCTCACAGCAACCCTGTGAGGTATGTACTCTTCTTTTTCCCATATTATTGATGTGAAAACTGAGGTTGGAGCAGTTAAATGACTTGCCATGA
The DNA here is from genome assembly GCF_028583685.1 of Petaurus breviceps papuanus. NCBI lineage: Eukaryota > Metazoa > Chordata > Mammalia > Diprotodontia > Petauridae > Petaurus > Petaurus breviceps. The sequence continues at coordinate 1,693,187 of NW_027186315.1, read as the reverse complement.
GTCACAAAGCTAGGAAGTATTTGAGTCAGAATTCAAACTCAGATCTTCCTAATACTAGGTCCAACAACCTACTCTACCCACTGGAGCACTTAACTGCCTAATTTGTTTTATCTTTATGGGGTTAACTTTCACATGCAAGAAAATGCAGTGATGACTAGTTTTCTTATAACATCTAAAACTGAAAACTTGCTGAGAAGTCTTTTTTTTGTTGTTTTAGAAAAGTACATTAACTTACTCTGGTTTAACTTAAAATGAGAAAATAGCTATACTCAAGCACACAATTTATCTCTCATTGAATTGAGAGGTAGGGATTTAGTTACAAAGGTTTCTGTTTTATAGTTGCATATATTACTACCGGAGTTCTCACTTTAGCCTAAAAGGAAACAAAAATAAATGTTGCATCTATCATAGTTCTGAAACACTTTTACTTCTAGCATTTCACACACTGCTAATGACTCCCCACTGATAAGTTATGGTAACACTGTAGAATACTGAAGCGATATATGGAAACAAATGCTATGTAAACATCCCAAATTTGACTGCAGTTTAGTTTGTTGGTATGTTTTCTTTGCTAAGTGCCTCCTATGTATTCTCTTCATTTAAACTCTCTGAAGATGTTGAACGAGAAAAAATGTTGTTTTTCATCTGAAAATCTTAGCAACAGTTATATACTTTAAGGGTTGGTGGAGGTGAGAATGATTAAAAGATCATGTTAGGAGCTGTGAGCTCTTCTACCCAGCGTGAACTTGCCTCCCCCCTGCCTCCAGGTGTGGCACCACCTCCTCTCTTCTCTTAAGGGTTTAAACTTGCCATTTCAAAGTTCGCCATGGATGATGATATTGCTGCTCTTGTTGACAATGGCTCTGGAATGTTCAAAGTTGGCTTTGCAGGAGACGATGCCCCTCGGGCTGTCTTCCCTTCCATCGTTGGGCGCCCCAGACATCAGGGTGTGATGGTGGGTATAGGACAGAAAGACAGCTATGTGAGGGATGAGGCCCAGAGCAAGAGAGGTATTCTGACCCTTAAGTACCCCATTGAACATAGTATTGTCACCAAATGGGATGATATGGAGAAGATCTGGCATCATACTTTCTACAACGAGCTCCGTGTGGCCCCTGAAGAGCACCCTGTGCTGCTCACAGAAGCCCCCCTGAAACTCAAAGCCAACAGAGAAAAGATGACTCAGATTATGTTTGAGACCTTCAGTACCCCAGCCATGTACATTGCCATTCAGGCTGTGCTGTCCCTGTATGCCTCTGGTTGTACCACTGGTATTGTGATGGACTCCGGTGATGGTGTGACCCACACTTTGCCCATCTATGAAGGTTATGCCCTTCCCCACTCCATCCTCCATCTGGATCTTTCTGGCTGTGATCTGATGGACTACCTCATGAAGATCCTGACTGAGACAGGGTACAGTTTCACCACCACAGCTGAGAGGGAAATCGTGCGTGACATCAAGGAGAAGCTGTGTTATGTTACCCTAGATTTTGAGCAGGAGATGGCCACTGCTGCATCCAGCTCCTCTCTGGAAAAGAGCTATGAGATCCCTGATGGTCAGGTTATCACCATTGGAAACAAGAGGTTCCGGTACCCAGAAGCTCTCTTCCAACCATCTTTCTTAGGTATGGAATCCTGTGGAATCCATGAAACTATCTTCAACTCAATGATGAAGTGTGATGCTGACATTCGTAAGGATTTGTATGCCAACACCATGTTGTCAGGTGGTACCACCATGTACCCAAGCATTGCCAACAGGATGCCGAAGGAGATTACAGCACAATGAAAATCAAGATCATTGTCCAACCTGAGTACAAATACTCTGTCTGGATTGGAGGCTCCATCCTGGAGTCTCTTTCCACCTTCCAGCAGATGTGCATAAGCAAGCAGGAGTATGATGAATCTGGGTCCTCCATTGTCCACCACAAATGCTTCTAAATGGACAGTTTGTGGGCTTATTTATTTATTTTTGTCGAAGGGTATGACATGACAACATGATAATTGCCCAAAAAAGAGAGATGAGATTGGCATGGCTTTATTTGTTTTTGTGGGTTTTTTTTTTTTTTTGCACTTGACTCAGGATTTAAAAACTGGAATGGTAAAGGTGATAAGAAGTCTAGGTATATTGAAGGCAAACATCTCCAAAGTTCTCCAGGGCATCATCAGGACTCTGATTGTATATTTGTTGTTGTTGTTTTTTTAATAGTCATTCCAAATACCATCTAATGTATTGTGACAGAGTTACAGCCCTCTGTGAAGGCTGTCAAGGAGTGATGTAACAGATCCTGATGGGGAGGGGAGAGGAGGAGGTACTAGTATTGCTTTAAGTGTAAATTATGTAATTCTTAAAAAAACAAACAAAACTTTTGTATCTTCCACCTTAATACTTGTTCCTTTTTATTTTTAATTGTCAGCCATATGGTATGGCTCCCTAAATTCCCTCCCTGTCCCCAACATAGATGTGAATGAGGACTTTTATAGTCCCCCTTCGAGTTTTGAGATTGGTGCCAGAACTTAGGGGAGGGGAGGAGCTTTACCTATACACTGACTTAAGACTAGTTCAAATAAAAGTGTACATGTTAAAGAAAAAAAAAAGATCATGTTAGATACTGAAACCTGAAATGCAATCAAAGATGACAAAATGAGATACATTTACCTTATATACTGGAAACATTTATAAGTTTGATTTACAATTCAGTGTTGGAAAATGCATACATTTTCATACTCACATATACGTATGCACTCAGTCTATGTGTGTGTGTGTGTGTGTGTGTGTGTGTGTGTGTGTGTGTGTGTGTAATGAATATCTGAGTAAAAAGAAGTGGTCAAATTCAGGTTTAATACAAACACATTTTAAAAATGTGGCCTGTGCAAATCCCTCCCCCTCCCCACGCTCCCAGATGTATTTTGCTTAATGGAAAAAAAATATGGCTACATGTAAGTGTTCTGGAAAATCTGATTTAAATGTTACATTAAAAAAAGCTTATATTTCACTTTAAGCTAATTCTATTCATTATGCTTTGGAATCTAAAAGTGGGTATCTGTAAGGTCCAGAGTTCTCCTTCCTGGGGAACCCTGTACCACTCCCATAAAAGAAGAGGCCAAGCATCTCCAGATTGATTATAGGTAATACTTTCATCAGTCATCATGACTACCTACAAACAGGGGTAATCTTCCAACAGGGAGGGGCAGGAGGAAGATGGACTATGTTTCAGTGGATCCCCACAATATAGCACTGTGTAATGGCAAGCTAAGGAGTACTTAGCTCCTTATTTCAGTTATTCAAGTACTTAGATACTTGTTTCGGCTATTCAAGTGACTTTGAGCCTTGCCTATGATTATATCAAGTCTTTGTTAGAAACAGAACTTGTGAAGCACACAGTGGGAGGAACTTGCCAAAAGAGAATATAAAAGCCTAATCATAAGCTGGGACCTTACTGCTGGTTCAGAAGCCCTGAAAGAGGACTTACTTTCCTGCCATCTATTTACAGAATTCCTGAAGGATGGTTTTACTGATGTTTTCAGAGGTCCAGGGACTTTACTAAAGATTTATATTAATTTCTCAGATAGAAGTTCTGTCTGTTGGTCTGTGTTCATTTCACTGGCAGAAAGATGGTTCTGGGAATGTATGTGAGTATTGTTGTAACTCTGATAAGCTTGATGTATGGAGTTGGACCAGGAGCTTGGAGCTGCAACCTGTGAATCTAGGTGACAATTGGGTGGATTCAGGCAAGAACTGGGAGTACAGAAGAGGAACCATGGAGTTTGGAAGTCAGCATGAAGTCAAGATGAAAGTACTTTTACTTGGATACTTAATACTGAATGACAAGATTATGACTTATTTTGACTTAGGGGTGGGAGTCCTTTGTACTTTGTACTCCTTAAGGATGATTGCTTCTTAAGGATGATTGAGATAAGGATGATTGGAAGCCAGTCTCCAATCAAGATGAAAGGAGACTTTAGATAGGAACTTTCTATTGATTGATTCAGATTGTGATGTACTAAACAGTATCTTTTGTTTAAGAATATTTGGCCACTTTAGCAATAGGTTGCTATGTTATATTGCTGTGAATATTGTACTTTGGTTTCTGGGAATTTTTTCCTTCAGCTCATTGTTGAATAAATAGAGAGTTCACTATACTATGTGATCAGAACCTTAAAGCTCTTCACAGCAGCTGTCCTCAGGAGAGCTGCTAGTGCTTGGCTTTACACCCTTTCCCCAATCCCTGTGGCAATAATAGAAAACATATAAAGGGAGGAGGAGCTAGAGAGTTCATCACTACTGATTGGTGGATGTATTTAGATTTCTGCTTAGTAATGAGCTTGGGTATTAAACCAATGTTATGCCCAAACATAAGTTTTTGTTTTGATCATGTAATGGTTACATATGGATCAAGATATTTTCTTGTACTCAGATTTTCTGTGAATTTTCTCAAAATCTCTGGATCACTGCTGCTGTTGCAACCTGTACCTGATAACAATGAAAATCCAGCAATTGTTCTTAAAATGTAAATATCTTGAGGACAGAGGCTGCTTTACTTTTGTTTTGTTTTGTTTTAATTTTCAGTGCCTAACAATTCCTGGCACATAATCCAAATTTAATAAATGATATAGGTTGCTTGAATAGGGTACAAGTATCATGGTGCAGTTGAATTATGCTTCAACAAAACTTAAGGCTTCATTTTCCTGCAGTCCATTCAAAGGGAGACCTTATGCGATAATGCTTCTAATGGAGATTGTTTCATAATCACTGGCTCATTTAAAAGAATTAAATCGACCACCATGAATAATGGTGTATTTTAGATATGATTAAGACAAGGGTTCTTGACTTGTCTTGTGCCACAGATGCCTTTGCCAATCTGCAGAAGTCTATGAACCCCTTCTTCAAATGATTTTTTAAAGTTCCTATTTGAACAAAATGCTCAATTTTAGCTAGACTTATTTTTTATACTAAAGTTCACATATGTACATGAAATCTATCAACCAAATTAATGAGGTATGAACCTTAGATCAACAGTATCTAGTTTAAGGCAAACAATCCATAGTGCATTGGAGGAGAGTGACCTTGTTGTTCAGTTATTTCAGTCATGCTCAACTCTTCATGACCCCATTTGAGGTGGTCTTGGTGAAGATACTAGAATGATCTGCCATTGCCTTCTCCAGTTCATTTTACAGAAGAGGAACTGAGGCAAAAAGTCTTAAGTAACTTGCCAGGGTCATAAAATGAGGAAGTGTCTGAGACTAAATTTGGACTCAGCAAGATTCATCTTCCTGACTCCATTGCATCACCTGGTAGCATATTTGGTAATTCATACTTCTCTGATCCTTTCACAAACCCATTTCTGTGCTAAAATCTCTCCTCTTTCAGATTCTTAAAACTTTAGTAAATATTTTAAATTATAGTAGGAAACATGAAAATATACATTATAAAGTAAATCCTAAATCAAACATAACTTGCTCCATGATGCATTCCCTGATTTCTTTCTTCAGTAGTGACCTTTTTCCTTTAGACTTCACAAAGCATATTTATTTGCTGTTCTCTAATTGCACTCTGCATACAATGCTATGCATTGTAGCTATGTGTATTGGTTCACTCAAAAACTTCAAGAGGGAAGAAATAATGCCTTCTGCAAACAGTGTTTCTTCTCCAGTGGCATACATTGTTGTTTTCCAGGCTTTGTTCTTATTGTTGGGTGGTGGAATGAGGAGGAAGACTTGGTGGATTATGATTTGATTGGTACAGGAAAAATTCTAATTTGAGGATTAAATTTCCTTATTTTTGGGTGTGGAATCTTATCTGCAACTTAGAGTTTTATTGAAGTAACTACCTCAGACACAGAGGAGGTAAGTGACTTGTCCATGATCACACAGTAATTGTGTGACAGAAGTAAGGCCTGAATCTAAGGTCATCCAGTCGCTTCAATGAGCCTTCTGTCCTATGCCATGATGCCTCTCATATAGTAGACACATAATTTGTTTTAAGTAATTGCTATTTTATCTTTCTTTTTATTCCTAGCACTTAGTACAGTACAGCAGCAAAGTAGATCATTCATAAATGTTTGTTGATTGATGGTCATGGCTAGCTCAATTCAAGCTGGCTCAACTGCACAGAAGATAAGGCCCAGGAACACCATCTTTTTTTTTTTCAATGAGAATTTAACTAAGGCTGTATTTACATTCATTGTGACAAAATTGCTTCAACAACCATTTATCACTGTAATATTTGAACAACTTGGTGACTAAATATCTCCTAGAGATCTAGATATATTAGCCTGATAATACCAAAATTCAGGTAGACATTTTGTTTAGCTTGACTAAAACTTCTACATATTGCTATAATTGTAGAAACAATATGAGTTGAATTGAGCTAACTTGATACTGTAGCTTTACATGCCATATAAACATGTTATATTATTTTAACATAACTCTAAATATTAATATTTTATTTTCTCTAGTTGGCCCTTTACATGAAAAGAATGCTAAAAATGAACATCATTAGATATTAAAACAAAGGCATGAAATATATTTGATTATCCCTCAAAATTCCATTTGGCGTGGAAAATGAAGATAGTCCAGAAAGGAGTCTGATTCCACCATGCTGCAATTCAATGTTTTTGAAGGCACAGCTTATGTCATTTAAAATTTTCTTTGCCTCTGGTAATATCATAACATCTTGGAAAATTAGAGGCTAAATAAATGTTTGCTTATTTGAATTTCTGGTCTAAAAATGTTCCTTTCTCTAAATAACTATATGTGATTACAGTTTCCATATTTATATAATATGACCTCACTGAAACATTTTTCTTATTATTACTGAAGGACAGCTAACTGTTTATGTAAAGATAAAAATGTATTAAACAATATATGTAATATTATGTCCCTTCAGGGACTTTAGGCAATATTTGGCTTCTATCTCTGATACATACATGTATAACCCTTGTGTTAGAGATTTGAACATGACATAAATGTTCTAATTTCATTCTTGATGAGTTGCTTATTTTTCCTATCTTTCCAAATATTACTGTCAAACAAGGTATTCACTCCAATCTATTTTCTCTCTCTGTCTCTGTCTCCGTCTCTCAGTCTCTTCCTCTCTCCCCTACCTCCATCCATTCAAGCTTGCCAAATCATCAGGAATATCTTTCCCCTCTTATCTCAGCTATTTTTGTGATAGCAAAGAATTTTAAATTGTGGGGATGCCCATCAATTGTGGAATGAATGAAAAAGTTGTGGCATATAAATGTAATGGAATATTACTGTGCTATTAGAAATGATGCGCAGGCAGATTTCAGAAAAACCTGTAAAGACTTACATGAAATGATGCTGAGTGAAGTGAACAGAACCTTAAGGACATTGTACACAGTAACAACATCTTTGTGCAATGATGGACTTTGATAGACTTAGCTCTTCTCAGCAATGCATGATCTAAAACAATTCCAGAAGACTCATGATTGAAAATGCTTTCCACATCCAGAGAAATAACTATGGAGTCTGAATGCAGAATGAAGTATTCTATTTTCTCTTTTGTTGTTGTTTTTCTTTCTTGTGGTTTTCTCCTTTTGTTCTGGTTCCTCTTCCACAACATAACTTATGTGAAAATATATTTAATAGGACTGCATGTGTAGCCTATATCAGATTACTTGCCATCTCCAGGAGGGGGGTAGGGAAGAGATGTAAGGAGAACTCAAAATCTAATAAAAGTGAATGCTGAATACTACATTTACATATAATCAGAAAAAAACTATTAATTAGAGAAAATAAATTAACATGGCCCATTTTCTTCAACAGCTGGGATGGAGAAAAATGGACATGAATGGAAGAAAAATCTATGGCTCCTGTTAGATAAATAATATAATTAACAACTCATGTTTTCTGGTCAGACAAAAAGACAAGAGAATATGAAGTTTTATGAGAGAAGTCTTACATATTTTTATTTGATCTTGAAAGAATTTCCTTCCTCCCATATCATCTTCATCACAGAAACCATTTTGTGAAATACCTTATGATATTAATTGTTCCCTGCGCTTATTAAAATTGGATCTCATTAAAACATTGGTGTTGTAGAACTAGGAAACCATCCAAACTCTATCCTTTTCAATTACACCTAAATAGATGTAGATCAATATATGCAAAGGGAATTTTCTGAAACTTATATTAAAATTTGTTGGATAAATAAGAATATAATTTATAATAAAGCTTTGTTGTTTTTATAAGAAGCTAACCTACAGTCAAGGGTTAGAATAAAAAAAATAAGTTTAGTGACAACTTACTCTATCAGTACAAAGTTTCTTTCATATTTATACTTTAGTATATATACCTTAATTCAAGACTATCCTATCCTTTGAATATGAAATGTGACCACTAAAGATGATTTGTTTATTTTAGATAATTTATTTTTGTTTTCAACATTTGTTTCCACAAGATTTTGAGTTCCATTTTTTCTTCCCATCTCTCCCCACCCCACCCCAAGATGGCATGCATTCTTATTACCCCTTCCCCCAGTCTGCCGTCCATTCTATCATACCCCACCCCCACTCTTTATCCTCTACCCCCTTACTTTCTTGTAGGGCAAGATAGTAATTGCTTCCATTGCCTATATATCTCATTTCCTAGTTGCATGTAAATACAATTTTTTAACATTCATTTTTAAAACTTTGAGTTCCAAATCCTCTACCTTCTTCCCTCCCTCCCACCCCCATTGAGAAGGCAAGCAATTCAATATAGGTTATACATGTGTAGCTATGCAAAACACTTCCATAATAGTCATGTTGTGAAAGACTAACTATATTTCCCTCCATCCTATCCTGCCTACCACTTGTTCTATTTTCTTCTTTGATCCTGTCTCTTTTCAAATGTGTTTCCTTCCGACTACCCCCTCTCCCAATTTTTCCTCCCTCCTATCATTCCCCTCCTTCCCCCTCACTCTTTAGTAATGTAAGAAACCCAATTGAGTGTGCATGTTATTCCTTCCTTAAGCTAAATCCAATGAGAGTGAGGTTCATTCATTCCCTTTCAAATCTCCCCTCTTCCCCTGTGAAATATTTTTCTTGACTCTTTTATGAGAAATAATTTACCCAATTCTATCTCTCCCTTTCTGCTTCTACCAATATATTCCTTTCTCACCTCTTAATTTTATTTTTTATATCATCCCTTCATATTCAACTCACCCTGTGCCATCCATCCATACACCCATCCATCCATCCATCCATCCATCCATCCATCCATCCATCCATCCATCCATCCATCCATCCATCTATCCATCCATTCCATCCATCCATCTATCTATCTACCTACCTATTTATCTCTTTCTGTCCTCCAATTACCCTAATACTGAGAAATGTCTCATGAGTTACAAATGTCATCTTTCTATGTAGTAATGCAAGCAGTTCCACTTTAATAAATCCCTTATGGTTCCTCTTTCTGTTTCCCTTTCCTTGCTTCTCTTGATTCTTTTATTTGAAAGTCAGTTTTCTATTCAATGCTGATCTTTTCATCAAGAATGCTTGAAAGTCCTTTACTCAGTCGAATATCTATTTTTCCCCCTGAAGTATTATACTGTTTTGCTGTGCAGGTGATACTTGGATTTAATATATATATATATATTTATAATATATTCCAACTCATTCAATTCTTATGTTATCTTGATTGTATTTCCACAGTTTTCAAATTGCTTCTATCTGACTGCTTACAATATTTTCTCCTTGACCTGGGAACTCTGAAATTTGGTTACTATATTCCTAGGAATTTTTCTTTTGGAATATTTTTCAAGAAGTGATTGGTAGATTCTTAAAATTTCTATTTTAAACTCTGATTCTAAAATATCAACATAGTTTTCCTTGATAATTTCTTGAAAGATGATTTCTAGGCTCTTTTTTTGATGCTGACTTTCAGGTACTTCAAGAATTTTAAAATTATCTCCCCTGGATCTATTTTCCAGGTCAGTGGTTTTTCCAATGAGATATTTCATACAGTCTTCTATTTTTTTTCATTATTTTGGATCTGCTTTATAATTTCTTTATTTCTAATAAAGTCAAGTATTTGCTCCATTCTAATTTTGAAGGGTGACATTCTAATTTTCTTCAGTGAACTTTGGACCTCTTTTTCCATTTGTCACAGTATGCTTTTTAAGTTATTCTTCTCCTCATTGGCTTTTTGGACCTCTTTTGCCATTTGGGTTAGTCTATTTTTAAGTTATTATTTTCTTCAGTCCTTCTTGGGGTTTCCTTTAGCAATCTGTTGGCTTGTTTTTCATGAATTTCTTGCATCACTCTCATTTCTCTTCCCAATTTTTCCTCCACTTCTCATACTTGATTTCCAAAATCCTTTTTGAGTCTAGTCTGTGACCCATTCCTATTTTTCTTGTCAAGGTAGGACTCTGCTTCCGGTGGTGGTGGGAGTGGGGAGGGTTTTACTCTCTGAGACTTCAGGAATTTTGCATTAGTCTTTTGATCTCCCACTGTCTTTGGGCTCAGAGCTCTGGGAGCAGACACTGCTGCTGCTGCTGCCACTCTGGGGCTGGGGCAGGACCCTAGCAGGACCACATTCCTCTTTTATGCAGGTCCCAAAGAGTTTTCCCACTGACTTTCTATGCTGTCTTTTGCATTTATGGGTTGAGAAATCTGGAAACTGACACAGCTGCCATTGATCCAGACCCCTGAATCCTGCTTGAGCGTTGTCTCTGATGACACATCCAGCAATTTCTGTCCACTCCAACCTCAGTGCAATATACCCTTCCTGTCGACCTTCCAGGTTGTCTTGGGCTGGAGATTTGTTTCACTCTGTCATTTTCTGTGTTCTGTAGCTCTAGAATTTGTTTAGAATCATTTTTATAAGTGTTTGGAGGGGTTTAGGGGAGAGCTCAATGAAGTCCCTTCTTTTACTCCACCATTTTGTCTCTGCTCCACCACTGAAGACTATTTAGTATTGAATTAATACTATTGGCTTTATAGAATAAACATGAAATACTTAAGGGATATTTTTCTTCTAATTAGATATACAAATATTCATTTGGGGACATATATGTATTTTTTACCTTACTACTTATTGTATTCATGTTAAAAATTATCTGAGGCAGATGAAAAATTATTCCTGTAAGTTTCATTACACTCTTTCAAAGAAACAGATTTCTCCATTTTACTGAGACAGTTCTTCACATATTATCCATTTTTCTGAATATGTATATATGTGCAACTGAGTTGTTTTACCATTAATTGTACTTAGGAGAACATATTAGTGTCACTGAGTTTAATAAGAAACTTCTAATTCATGGTTGGCGTTCCTCCATAATTTTGTTATTTCCATTTTTATACCTGGGTGAACTAAATTACTAAATGATATTCAAAAGTCTTAGACTCTGAATACAAACCCTTGTAAGTGAGAAGTGGGTGATACCCAAGTACAGTAACTGATGTTCTTAGAATATCACCTAGTACACTGGGTAAATTAGAGGAGATAAGTGATTTGAAACAACTAATTTATTTCTAAGAAAAAAAAGTTATTATATTCATGTTAAGATTTAATCATATGACTTTTACCTATATAATATTTTTTTTCTGTTATATGAGAAATTAGATCAAAACTAGACTATTTCAACAGCTGTTTGGTGGTGCTTATAAAAAGGGAGGGGTTATATTTCTGTTTCATTTCAAATTTTTATCTCCCAATCAGAATAGCTGAGAGACCATCTATAGTAGTACATAGAATCCAGGAACCAGGGAAATTTATGTTCAATTCCTACTCATGGCACATTAAAGCAGGGTAAAACCTATGTAGGTAACAACACCCAAATGTCCTTTGCTATTCTTCATTGTTCTAAGCTCTGAATGAGTTGGTGATCTGTATTTGGATTTGCTTGGAGTTTCCACACTGTAAGTTTTCCACATGAATGAAACATAAATTTAAGCCAAATACAGAATAATTATCATAACTATGAACTAAAGAGTATTTTATCATGAGGCTTCATTGAGGTAGTCAATTTTATACAATCCTGCCATTTTTCCTCACTTAAAAAAGCCACATTTGGAGTATTTCTTGAGAACTAAAGAAAAGGAATGGTAAAATTGAAAGAGCACCCCAAACTTCAGGAAAGAATTTATATATAAATTGTATGTGTATAGGTATACATTTATGAATATGTGTATATGTACATGAAAATTTACATGTATTTGTATATGTATGATCCAATTTTACCATTTTCCATTTTGAAAAATCCAGTCAGGAGAGAGTAAAACCATCATTTGAAGGTTTTTTTTTTTCCTTTGAATATGTCTTTGCAAATTGAAATCAAGAAGATATTTAGAAATTACTATTTCTTGTTATATAGAATAAGTGAAGCTGAGGAAGGTTGTTTTTTGTTTTTGTTAATTAACCTTTTCTCTCAATCCATTATGCTTTTAAATACCATAGAAATTTTTTTCCTCATTTCTTTAGAGATCTAGAGAGAACATTTTTTTTTTGCATAATGAAGGAATTGTTTTTAAAATGAACAATCATCTCTTAACTTTTCAGGCAAGTGAATAAGAATTACAGCTTTGTGATATATAAATGGTGTTTTATTTTATTTTATTTTTTAAGCAATTGGGATTAAGTAACTTGCTCAAAGTTACACAGCCAGGTGTTTCTGGGTGGATGCTAAGTGTCTGAGCCTGGATTCGATCCCCCAGGTCATCCTGACACTAGGGCTGGTGCTCTTACTTGCTGTGCTACCTAGCTGCCCCTGTTTTCTTTTATTTTTTTTAAAATTTGTTCTTTTTTTCTAGCTTTTTAAATTGCACGCCCAATTCATTGACCTCCATTTTCTCTAATTTATTCATGTATGCATTCAGGGATATAAAACTTCCCTTAAGAACTGCCTTTGCTGCATCCCACAAGTTTTGGTATGTCTTTTCATTATTGTCATTCTCCTGAATGATGTTACTGATTGTTGATATAATTTCTTGTTTGATCCACACATTCTTTAGGATTAAATTATTTAGTTTCCAATTAGATTTTAGTCTATCTTTCCGTGACCTTTTGTTGCATATGTTTTTTTTTTTGCATCATGATCTGAGAAGGATGTATTTAATATTGCTGCCTATCTGCACTGAATTGTGAGGTTTTTATGCCCTAGTACATGCTCAATTTTTGTGTATATGCCATGTATCACTGAGAGGAAGGTATATTCCTTTTTATCCCCATTCAGTTTTCTCCAGAAATCTATCATATCTAGACTCTCTAAAATTTTATTCACCTCCTTAACTTCCTGCTTGTTTATTTTGAGGTTAGATTTACCAATATCAGAGAGGGGGAGAATGAGGTCCCCCACTAGGATAGTTTTACTATTTATTTCTTCTAATTCCCATAACTTCTTGTCTAGGAATTTGGATATAAAACATATATTCTACTTGGTGCATATATGTTAAGTAATGATATTGCTTCATTCTCTGTGGTGTCTTTTAACAGGATATAGGTTCCTTTCTTATCTCTTTTAATTAGATTTCTTTTTGCTTTTGCTTTTTTGAGGTAAGGATTGCTACCCATGCTTTTTTTTTTAACTTTAGCTGATAGATAATGTATTCTACTCCACCCTTTTACCTTTACCCTGTGCATATCCCTTTGTTTCAAATGTGTTTCTTGTAGACAGCAGATTGTAGGATTATGGTTTTTAATCCATTCTGCTATCCACCTCTGTTTTATGGGAGAATTCATCCCATACATATTCACAGTTATGATTACTATCTGTGTCTTTCCCTACATTCTATTCCATCCCCTGTTTAAACTTTTTATTTCTTCTTTCTCCCTTCCCCTCCTTAAGAGTTTTCCTTTTGACCACTGCCTCGCTCAGTATCCCCTCTCTGTGACCCCTCTCTTTACTTACATTTTCCTTTTACTCCTATTTCCCTCCCTTCTAACCACCCCCTTCCTTCTTACCCCACCCCCCCTTCCCCTGCTACTGCCTGTAGGGCACAATGGATTTTTATACTTATTGGACTATGTTATTCCCTTTTTGACTCCAAACCAACGAGAGTAAATTTCATATAGTGCTCCTCTCCCTCCCTCCTTTCCCTCTATTGTAATTAGCTTTTTTTGTCTTTTCCCATGAGAATCTTAAATTTAACAGATTATGTTGATCCCTCTTTGAACCAGAACCAATGAGAATAAAGTTCATATCATGTTTATCTCCCTCCCTCCTTCCCTTCTACTAGAGTATGTTTTTATGCCTCTTAGTGTGGCATAATTTACCTTTTTCTGCCTCATCCTTTCCTTTTCTCCCATTACGGTCTCTTTGAGGCCCTTAATAAGTTTTTTTTTTATTTTTTTTTTAATAATCAGAATAGTTCATTTATACCCACACTGTCTATCTATGTTTTATCCCTTTTATAGGTCGAAATAATCATATAAATTTCAATGGACAAGTAACACTTTGTCATATAGGGATCTAAACAGTTTGCTTCTATTGAATCCCAAGTTATGTGCATGTGTGCATGAGTGCCTATGTGTGCATGTGTGTGTGTTTTCCTTCTTTACCTTTTTATGTCTTTTTTGAGTCTTGTAATTCTAGATCAATTTTTCCATTGAGCTCTGGCTTTTTCATCAGGAAAGTCTGAAAGTCACTGATTTCTTTAAATGACCATTTCCTTCCCTGAAAGATTTATTTTCCAGTTTTGCTGGGTAGTTGATCCTTGGTTGCAGTCTTAACTCTTTTGTCTTATGAAATATCAAATTCCAATTCCTCTGATCATTTTTTTTTTTGCTTTTTTGGAGGGCAAATGGGGTTAAGTGACTTGCCCAAAGTCACATGGCTAGTAAGTGTGTCCAGTGTCTGAGGGCAGGTTTGAACTCAGGTCCTCCTGACTCCAGGGCCACTGCTCTATTCACTGTTCCACCTTGCCATGCAACCCCCCGCCCCCCCAAATATTTTTTCCTCCAATCTTTTAATGTAGAAGCTGCTATGTCCTGTGTAATCTGGACTGTAGTTCCACAATATTTGAATTGTTTCTTTTTGACTGCTTGCAGTATTTTTTCCTTGACCTTGTAATTCTGGAATTTGGCTCCTATATTTCTTGGAGTTTTCAGTTTGGGATCTCTTTCAGGAAGAGTCTGGTGAATTCTTTCAAAAACTATTTTACCCTCTGATTCTAGGTCTCCAGGGCAGTTTTATTTCACAATCTATGTTGTCTAGGCTGCTTTTTTCATCATGACTTTCAATGGTGGGGGAGGGGTACTCTGGCTGCTTCAGATTTCCACCTCTATGCCCCTGGGCTACAGCTCAGGCAGGCTTAGCAGCTGAGAGCCAGCAAAGCTGGTATCTGCAGATTCCCCTGGTGGTGCTGAGGTCCACCTGAACTTGTCTTATTAGGACTTGCTTCCTCCACCACCCTGGGCTTTGGAAGCTCCTGCAGGTCAGCTGAGGTGGAACTTGTTGGGTCCCCTCCCACCCTTACTTCAGACTCCTTACTGCCTCAGTTACATCCTTTTACAGTGACTCCTAAGCCTGAGGCTATTTTTTACTCTGAGTGGGATATTTATCTCTGTGTTTTCTGCATCAAGGAGGAGAAATTAGAGCAGCTAGGGATTACTTTGCCATCTTGGCTTCTGTAAATTTAGGTAGATGATTTTTAATCTTCCAGGCTGTGGGCTGATAGCCCCAGGAGAAGCTGCTGTCTCTGCTGCAGGCCCTGTGCTTTCTCTTACCCAGCTCCAAGTGATCCTCTGTACTGTTGGGAGACAGATGTGAATTGCACTTGGGGTGGGTGAATCTGCTGTCTGGGGCTCCTTCTCATTCTGTTGTTGTCTGCTCTCAGGTCCGCAATGGTGTAGCCCCAATGTGCTCCATGCTCCCCCTCCCCAGATCTACATGGGCACTTTCCTGGGCAGGGAATCTGCCATGCTCTGTCTCCCAATGGATTCTGTCACTCTAAAATCCATTTAGATTCACTTTTCAAATTTTAGTGATGGAATTTATGGAGTAGCTTAGAAAAGTTACTGCTTCCCTTCTGGCATCTTTGCTCTGGCTAAAGTTTTTTTTTTTTTTTAAGTTCACTGGTTAGCAAAAAATTTTATAAAAATTGGGAAAAGTTAAAGGGACCCATTTTTTTTATTTGTTTGTTTGCTTGTTTATTTATGTATATATAGTTGTTCGCTAACAGTATTACTATTAATGGGAAAAATTTCTAGAATTTGGGTTCTATTCAAGTTCAAGGGATAATCTTTATATGTTATTTTTATAAATAAAATTACTTAGATCATTAGAATATCACCTATTACATTGGGTGAATGTTGATATATCTTTCTGATTTCAATACAAAATGAAGTATAACTAGTATCAGATTGCCTTAATTTCAGTTCTACAAACAGTTTTCATCTAAATTATCTAAAGAATTTTCATCTTTTATTGTGATGATATTCCAAAATATATTATCTCATACACTTTTTCCCCTCATGAAAGCGACATAAATGACTTTTATAGCCAACTATTTAAGAGATGATATATTTTTACATCTTGTTTTTTTTTTTTTTTTTTTGTGAATACAACAGGCTTCATTACTATTTGGCTTGCTGACCAGTGACACATCAGATGTATTTTGAGTATAGAAGGGGTAGAATTTTGGATTTCTCCCCTTAGTCGCAAAAGTGGTCTTTATGTAGAGGGGCTGTGGAAACAAGAACAATTCAAAATAAAGTTGAAACTGTCTATCCCTGGTATAATGCCTGGGGCAACATCTACTATCTGTCATATGCTGAATCTATAAATATATCTTTGGGCAGATGTCTGGAAATTAGTGAAATTCTATTCAAATGATCACCCAAAAATTCAGAATGGTGTGAGTGTTCACAACACAGAACAAATGATGCTTGGAGCCCCCAGCTGTGCTCCTTATGTGCCAGCGTTAGAACCAATAGTCTCTTGGCATGTGACATCTGGGGCTCCATACCATTGTGACTGATTAATCACCTTCCTGCAACCATCTTATTTTCCCAGAAAACAAGAAATTTGAAGCAATATACAAAGTTAAGAATTATGAACAGGTCATGTATAAATTATATTAAAAACAATCTTCCAGTTATTTTTATAGAAAATTAACCTTTGTACTCTAAATGAGATTGAGCTAATTCTTTTATAAGTATAATATATTCCTTTTAGAAAACAAAATGCTGAAGTGAAAAAAATGTTCATTGTGAGAAGCTTAGTGATATTCTTTAGTAATCAAGTATAATGACAAGTAGACAGTTACCCCAATAATTTAAAAAATAAAAAATAACACCACCAATTTTCTAAATAATACACATTTTAACAGTTTTGGTCAAAATATATATCATATATGCATATATACATACACATATGTATAATTTTCTTTTTATATTTTAATTTCATCTTTTTATTTTATATAACACATTTTCAAATACATACTGTTCACCATCCTGAAAGTCTTCCTTTGTAATAAAGATAGTGCAGAAAAAATAAAAATTCCTGTAATACCAAATAACAGCACCTACATATATATATATATATATATATATATATATATATATGTATTTATATTCATGGTCCCCCATATCTTCAATGAAGGAATGGGCTTTCACTTTATTAACTTATGATCTTATGATTCTTTGGAGTCAAGCTTGGCTATTAAATAGAAACAATGATCAGTTTCATTTTTAAAAGCATCCACACTAATGTAATTATTGTGTGAGTATCATATATATATATATATATATATATATACACACACACACACACACACATATGTATATGTATGATATGTATTTAGGTATCTGTATATATGATTTTCCTGATTCTATTTATTTCACACTGCATTCATTAATTATAATCTTTGTATATTTCTCTGACTTTCTCATATACATCTATTTTTCCTATAGGGCTCTCTCCAATGTCCTCATCTTTGAAATTCCCCTTTGGCTATTTTCTTCCTCATTAGAATAGAAACTTCTTGAAGACAGATATGATCATTACTGTTGTAATTTTTTTCTCCACCACTGTCAGTATAATTTAGCACAGAATAAAGTTAATAAAAGCTTTTTTCCTTCACTTATTCATCCCTTAGGATACAGTTTATTTATTCATGCCTCATTCTGTGGACACTTACTCTTTTGTGACTTTTTTCTCCAAGAAATGCTGTTTTCATAGTTTGGTATACATATACTATTTCAGTCTTTGATCACTCACTTCTTCCATCTACTCACCTCCCATGAGCTGCTCTTGCATTGCCCCCTCAGCCAGATGAGAAGATGGTAACGTCATCACCTATAAATGTGCCATTTCCATGTTCAAGAATTCTGAAATCGGGGCGGCCAGGTAGCACAGCGAGTAAGAGCACCGGCTCCAGTGTTGAGAAGACCTGGAGATCGAATCCCGGGCTCAGACACTTAGCACCCACCCAGAAACACCTGGCCATGTAACCTTGAGCAAGTTACTTAACCCCAATTTCTTTAAAAAAAAAACCGAAAAAAAAAAGAATTCTGAAATCCCCTTGTCAGACCATAATCTATTAGCTTTTCACTTCTACTCTTCTTCTTCACAGTGCCCCCAATCCACTAACCTCTCAATTTGCTTCCAAGTTATCTTCCCTTCAATAGCCCCTCTCTCTTCTTTTCCTCATTTTGACTCCTTGATGCTCCAATTCAACCCTAGAGCATCCTCTTCTGGACAGGACAATGTGAGTTCAGGGCACTTTTGTCCCTTGGGAATTCAGGAATTGTTTTGGGGCCTCTTGGTTCCAAGGTTGCTCTGTACTGTTTGAAGATAAGGAAGTGCTAAGGGCCACACTCCAGTTGCCCGCTCACAAGAATGACTCCCACAAGACCCCTCACTTGTTGAGCAGCAGCTGATGTGACTGGTTCAGTCCCCCTCCCTTGGTTCACTCTTCCCATCCATGAGGAGATCACGCTTGAATCATACTCATTTTTAGGTATTTAGGAGCTAGTTTTCTTCCCTATGCATACATGCCATATTGGAATAAACTGCAAGTTAATGCTCTCTCTAGTCTCTTGTCTCTTTATTCCCTCCTGAGAATACAACCTAAGGTTGGCCCTTAGCTTAGGAAACTTAGTGGCTGCTTTCACTCTTCCTTTGAATCTGTAGGCCCTTATCATATTGCCAATTACACCTCAGACTTAGATCACTCCCACCATTAATTGTCTTTTTACCTACCCACATGCTGCTAAATGAAAGTGGAGAAAAATCACACAACAGTTTTGACTGGCTCCACCACAAACTTGAGTATAACCTCAATCAGGTCTCACTGCTGTTAGGTAATCCTACTATACCTCCCTTATAAACTCACAATCACATTGCACAGAAGTTCTTCCAAACCTTTACATCCCTCTCAAACCTCCCATGCCTCTCCCTCCCCCTACTATCAGCTGAGAGCCTTGTCTCAAATTTTATAGAAAAAAAATTATATCAATTGTTGTGAACTCCTTCTTCCCCCTCTCTTTCTCATGTCTTATCACTTAGGTGATATCTGTAATTTTTTTTTCTCCTTCACCCCTGTTTCACATGATGAAATGGCTTTACATATTACGAAAGATGTTCTTTCTGCTAATTCAAGTTATCCCATTTCATCCCATCTGCTGCAACAGATTTCCCCTTCTGTCATCCCCATTCTTTCATTTATTTTTAATTTCTCCCTCTCTACTGGATCATTTTCTATTGCCTACAAACTTGCTTATCTCTCTTACCCTGAGAAAACAGAAACAAAATAATCCAAAGCAAAGAAATCTTCATTTGATCTTGCCATCACTCCTAACCGTCATGCTATTTCTCTTCTGCCCTTTGTCAATAAATTCCTTACACAGTTAATCTACAATAAGTCCCTCCACTCTCTCCTTTCACTCTCTTCTTAATCCCTTAAAATCTGACTTCTGACCCTATTCTACCTTATTTCACTGAAACTGCTATATCAAAAGTTACTAATGATTTCTTAGTTGCCAAAATCCATCATCTTTTCTCAATCATCATTCTTCTTGACTTCTTTGCAACCTTTGACACTAAATTCTCTCCACTTGATTCTCTCTTCTCTCTAGGCTTTCAGAACACCACGCTGTCATACTGAAATAGCATTAGTGACTTCATTTTGCCTTTATTTACCATTTTTAAAGTTAAGTCTCAAAGTAACCTGAGTTTGGAGAAGTCATAAGATTACTACTCCCCACCAGTCACCTGACTTAAAGAATGTCACAGAACTTTGGCTTTCTTTCCCTCCACCCAACACTCATCCTCACTTTATTGTCTCTAGATCTCTTCAAATAAGAAACCAGGTGTCTTGACATTTTCATCTTGTTTTTTATTCCCTACAAAGTATATATTAACTGGGTTAAAAACCAAAGTTCTAGGTTCTTGGCTACTAAGAACCCTGAATCTGGTTTGCATTGCAACTGCATGCACTGCTAGATAAATCATTTGTCTGGATGACACTTGGTTTTATTGATTAACTATAACAGTTTGGGCACGTTTTGCAGCCAGGAGGGTGATATTCAATTTCAGGAGAAAGAGTATGCTTAGTAAGATTCTCCACCAAGGGATTTTCTAAATGAAGGAAGAGCAATTCTTAGACCTACATGATCCCCAAACGATATGTAAACAAGGTGCAAAGGTCCTGACATAGGTATCCTGGGGAGCCAACCCTAGCAAGCTGATGGATATCCCCTTGGGGAAGTTCTTACTGATCTGAGAACAGGGATACACAATGGAATGATTAAAAATAGTGTTCTCAAATTATGTGAAGATTGGTCTAAAACATAAAAATCTGGATGACTCCCTGGTCTGACTCAAAGAAGGAATCTTTGATCATTGCAAATTAAAAGAAGTAAAACTTCTTGAGATCTATGTACCTAGGCAATTAAAAAAGTGTGTCTTCTGGGCTCTTCTTTCTGACAGGGTCTATCTCCCTGACTCTCTTGCTTACAGCTTCTGTTCTTGTATCTTGTCTATTCTCCTCCCTTACTTTTCCCTCATTCTTCTCCCCCTCCCCTTCATTACCTTGTCCCACTTATACCCTACTGTGGCCAGTGTAGTTGGTGGGCTAGCAAGTGATGAGAACAATGAGACAGGGGTGTAATCAATAGTCTGTTGATGACAGGACTATTTCATACAGAGGCAAAGATTCAAGGAGCTCAGAGTTTTTATGCCCCCCCAAGAGAATGTAGACACCCCAAAACAATGTAGAAAATGTAGAAAGATCCTCCATCAAAGGAATACAGATAATGTAGAAGGAGCCTCCATTAATCCTGTTCACTATTTACCCTTGCTTGAGGTTAGTTACTTATTAGGGTATTAGGTGACAAATGTCCAAGCTAGGAATGATCATATCTCTCACCCCTGCCTGGAAAGGGTCCTCTTGAGCTAGGCTGAGAAATGTAATATAACAAAATGGAGGATAGAATGGATAAGTTGATTATTAAATAATATAGCATAATGCTAATTTTCCTCAAAGTTACCTAGCAACTGTGGTATCTAGGACCATATCTGGAGGCATAAACAAAAAAAGATTACACACCCTCTTGCTTATCTGCCTGGTAATGGTGTAGGACAGTGGGAATATACCTTAGCCTCCCCTGCATAATACATCCTCCTGCTTGTCTGCCATGTAGCCTTTCAGATAATAATATAGGGGAGGGAAACATTTCATTAGCAAAGCTGAGAGACTTCTGAAAGTTCTCTACAATACCCTACCCATGAACACACTTACTGATTCCAATTCCACTTCTTTGTCTTGTCTTCCTCTGCAAGAACAAATTATTTCAAATCTTTATGGAAGAGAAATGGTCCAATTAAGACTCTATTAGCCCTTCACTCCCCCTAGCTTGGCCACCTGGCAGGCTGAGACACCCTGGTTCAGTGAGATGCAGGCACAGTTGCTAGGTAACTTTGAGGAAAATTAGTATTATGCTGTATTATTTAATAATCAATTTATCCGTCCTATCCACCATTTTGTTAAATTACATTTCTCAGCGTAGCTCAGGAGGACCTTTTCCAGGCAGGGGTGAGAGATATGATCATTCCTAGCTCAGACATTTTTTCGCTAATCAGTTTAAAGTGGGACTCTTGATTTTGTTTAGTTATAAACAAGAACAAGCTTAGTCTGGCTCTCTGCCCAGGAAAAGACTCTCATGTTCTTGTTTCTCCTTGTCAAATTTTGGGGTGATTTGGTCTCCAAGTGGAAGGCTAAGGAGTGGGAGGGAAGGAGAGGGGGATGCTGATTTGACTGGTTCTCTTTTTCTAGCCAAGATTACTAGTGGCAACTGACTCTCATATAGTGAATAGCATCCCTTAATTGTAAGAGAGGAGGAAGATCAGATATACTTGACAGCCAGACCACTTTTCCCAGCTACAGCTAATCATAAGGTTTTTCTGCTACTTGACCCTACCTCCTTTGGGTCTCAATAAATATGATCTTTTCAAACCCATCATAATCACTGACACACTGAGAAGGCACAGTCTGACCCATTTTATTAACAGTTATATGTATCATTGTTAATAAACTGCTATCTTGCCTGCACAATTTGACTCAGTTTCCATGTGTTGCATTTCTATTTGCCACAGTATCAAGAAATAATACCAAGTCCTAACCCCACTTTGGGACATACGACTATCTTATTGGATACTTTCTTTTTCTCAGGGGAAAGAATAGCTAGCACTGAAGGAATTAATCATTTACTTCCTCCCCAAGGCCAAAAACATGGCAGTCAACTAAGCCCTGCCCCATCCTCAGTGGAACCGAAATGACCTTACTGATAACACCAAGTTGAAGAAGGCTAGAGAGTGATTAATTAAAAGAATTGAAGATTATGCTGAGGCCTGAAAATTGGAGTAAGATCCAAGACATCATCCAAAATAAGGATGAATTTCTAAATCTGTTTTTTTTAAGACAATGTGAAAATACTAGAAATTTTGTGGGTCTATATCCTTTAAATCTGAGAGATGCCCACATAATCCATGATATGCTGGTAAACCAGTCTATCCCAGGTATCAGAGACTACTCCTTAAAACAATGCCCTGTGGAAAGGATATCTTTGAATTGCAGGGAATTGCCACCTATGATTATGACAGTCATGGGAAAGCAAACAAAACACATTGTAGAGGTTCCTGCTATTGCCAATGATACTCAGAAATGAGGAAGGGAAACAGAGAAATGCTATTACTGTGGAAAGAAAAGACATTTTGCCCAAAATAGTAGGAAAAAAAGCAGGATTTGAAGCAAAACACTATACAATCTTAGGAGAGGGTGTGGGGGAGAGAAGGCCTGGTGGCAAGCTCTTTGGGCTTGACCACTGGGCCCCCAATCCTTGTATTATCACATACTTGGTACTATTCTCCCCACACATACACTCGAGCCTCATGCCACTATTGTAGATTATTCTTCTGACTCATCCACTTCACAAACATGTTAAAACTTAGAGCACCTTAGATGTGGTTTGGATTAGTGGGGGATACTCAAAGGTCCCCAGGTTATGCTCTCAGCATGTAATTGTGGAACTCCTGTTCTTGAAACATTCTTTTCTCCTTATCACTTCATTTCCCATAAACATTCTGGATAGAGATTTTCTATGTAGACTTGGGGCAATTTTTTAGTATTCCCCAAATAGAACCCTTTGTTTGGAAATCTCTGACCACTCCATGCCTCTCCATGCCTTCCTCTTGGGGCACTCCTCAGATCCAACCCAGAAAACTCAGAACTCACACCCCATCCTCTTTCCCAGGATCCCCAATATTCTGTGAAGAAATAGTACCTCTGAAGTGGGACTCTCAAGGAACACATTCCCTACAGTGCCCACATAGATATGGGCAGGGGGAGCACAGAGCACATGTTGGCTGTACCAGCAGGGACCAGACAGAAGATTACAGTGGAGTGAGGGGGAACCCCAGCCAGCAGACTCACCCACCCCAAGGGTGATTCACAGCAATTTCACCAGCATCTCACTGCAGGACAGAGGATCCTGATGAATCTTCAGAGCTCAGTAAGAGAAAGCATAAGGCCCACTGCAAAGACAGCAGCTTCTCCTGGGACTATAAGCCCATGGCCTGGAGGATTAAATATCACCTAACTGATTTTCTAGAAGGCAAGGTGGCAAAGTAAACTCTAGCTGCTCCAATTCCCCCTCCCTGACCTAGAAAACCAAGAGATAAATGTCACACCTAGAGTGAAATCCTGAAGTAGTGGAAATAGCCTCAGGCTATTCCTAAATATAGGAGTCACTGAGAAAGGTTATAACTGAGACACTAAGGAGTTTGAAGTGAAGGGAAGGAGGGGTCCCAACAAGCCCTACCTCAGTTGACCAGCAAAAAACCCCCAAAGCCAAGATGTGGGGGCCAGCATGCACTAACAACACAAGCCCAGGTGAACCTTAGCACAACCAAGGGGAATCTGCTGATAACAGCACTTCCAGATTCTGAGCCTGCCTGAGCCGTAGCCCAGGGGCATAGAGGTGGAAATCTTAAGCAGCCAGACCACCCCTCAACCACAGGTTACTCTGTGAGCCCCAGAGTAACTCAGGGGAAACACTGAGAGTCCTGGCTTTGGCTTAAGTCTAGAAACCCCAAGGCTACAGCACTGAAAGTCAACAACCAGGCCCTCTGCTCCCAGCCTGAGAAATCAGAAGATAAGAAATCACAATGGTAAAGAGGGAAGGGAAGAAGGAGAAAGGAAAGGAAAGAAAATTGAGGCAAGCTTATTATAGCAAGCAAGAACAACCAAATACAGAGGACAATATGGACTCTATACTCACACCTGAGACCGCAGAAGGAAATGTAAACTGTCCTCAAGCCCAAAATGCATTCTTGGAGGAGCACAATAAAGATTTTAACAGCCAAATTAGAGAGGTAGAAGATAAATTTAAATTTACAGTGACCAAATTGGAAAAAAAAAATCTCACTAGAGAAGACAAATCCTTAAAAAGCAAAATTTGGGAACTGGGACAGGAGGTTCAAAATCTAACTGGAGAAAATACCTTCCTGAAAAAGGACTTTCAAAGACTACCTGAAGAAAATAATTCACTAAAAATTAGAATCAGTCAAATGGATGCTGAAGACTCTATGATACACCAAGAGTCAATCAAGCAAAACATGAAGATTGAGAAATGAGAAGAAAGTGTAAAATATCTCAGTGGAAGAAAAACTGACCTGGAGAACAGATCCAGGAGAGTAAACCTAAGAATTATTGGTCTGCCAGAAAGCCATGATGAAGAAAGCAGCCTGGACAACATCCTCCAAAAGACTGTCAAAGAAAACTGTCTTGAAGGACTAAAATCAGAAGGTAAAATAGTTATTGAAAGAATTAACCAGACTCCTCCTGAAAACTATAATAATTATAGTAGCCAAATTACAGAATTGCAAGAACAAGGAGAAAATACTACAAGCAGCCAAAAAGACACAATATCTTGGAACCACAGACAGGATTACAGAAGACATAGCAGTTTCTACATTAAAAGATCAGAGGGATTGGAATATGATATTTTCTAATACAAAAGAGCTAAGATTGCACCAAGGATCAATTACTCAGTAAAACTGAGCATAATCTTTAAGGCAAAGAGATGGTAATTTAATGAAATAAGGGACTTCCAGACCTGCATGATGAAAAGGCCAGAGCTCAATAGAAAATTTGATCTCCAATTACAAGATTCAAGAAAAACATAAAAAGGTAAACAAGGAAAACACACACACACACACATACACACATGCACACTCATGCACACACACACACACACACAACTTGGTATTCAATAAGAGCAAACTGTTTACATCCCTATATGAGAAGCTGATACCTGTCAATATTGAAATTTATATCATTATCATGACCTTTAAAAGGGATATACATAGATAGAGGGTATGGGTATAAAGGAACTAAACTGATGATTAAAAAAAAAACCTTATTAAGGGGATCAAAGGGAGTGTAATGGGATAAAAGGAAAGGGTGAGGCAGAAAAAGATAAATCATGCCACACAAAGAGGCATAAAAACCTATTATAATAGAGGTGAAGGAGAGAGGGAGATGAACATCATATGAACTTTATTCTCATTGGTTCTGGTTCAAAGATGGATCAACATAATCAATTAAGTTTAAGATTCTAATGTGTAAAAACACACACAAAAAACCTCCTTATAATAGAGGAAAAGGAGGGAGGGAGAGGAACATTATAAGAAATTTACTCTCATTGGTTTGGGGTCAAAGAGGGAATAACATAGTCCAACAAGTATAAAAATCCATTGTGCCCTACAGGCAATAGGGAGTGTAATGGGGGGGGGGGATAAGAAGGGAGGAGGTGGTTAGAGGGAAGGGAAATAGTAGTAAGGAGAAAGAGTAAGTGAAGGAGGGGGTCACAGGGAGGGAATACTGAGGGAGTCAGTGGTCAAAAGGAAAACTCTTAAGGAGGGGAAGGGAGAAGGAAGAAACAAAAACAGGGGAGGGAATAGGATGGAGGGAAAGAGGCAGATAGTAATCATAACTATGAATGTGAATGGAATGAAGTCTCCCATAAAACAGAGGCAGGTATCAGAATGGATTAAAAACCATAATCCTACAATCTGCTGTCTACAAGAAACACATTTGAAACAAGGGGATATGCACTGGGTAAAGTAAAAGGCTGGAGTAGAATATATTATGCATCAGCAAAAGTTGAAAAAAGCAGGGGTAGCAATCCTTATCTCAGATGAAGCAAAATCAAAGACAGATCTAATTAACAGTGATAAGAAAGATAAGAAAAGTGACAATATACTGTTAAAAGGCACCATCAAGAATGAAGCAAAATCATTACTTAATATAAAGGCACCAAATGGTATAGTGTCCAAACTCCTAGAGGAGGAGTTAAGCAATTAGAGGAAGAAATAGATAGCAAAGCTATACTAGTGAGGGGCTTTAATCTTCCCCTCTCTGAACTTGACAAATCTAACCTCAAAATAAACAAAAAAGAAGTTTAGGAACCAAATAGAATTTAAAGAGGGTACATATGATAGATCTCTGGAGAAAACTGAATGGGATAAAAAGGATTATACTTTCTGCTCAGTGGTATATGGCACATACACAAAAATTGACAATTCACTAGGGCATAGAAACCTCACAATTCAGCACAGAAAGGCAGAAATATTAAATGCCTCATTCTGAGATCATGATGCAATGAAAATCATATGCAATAAAGGTCCATGGAAAGATAGATTAAAAACTATTTGGAAACTAAATAACTTAATCCTAAAGAATGAATGGGTCAAACAAGAAATTATAGAAACAATCAGTAACTTCATTCAAGGGAATGACAATAGTGAGACAACATACCAAATCTTGTTGGATGCAGGAAAGTCTGTTCTTAGGGGAAATTTCATATCCCTGAGTGCATACATGAATAAATTAGAGAAAATGGAGGCCAATTAATTGGGCATGCAATTTAAAAAAGCTAGGAAAAGAACAAATAGAAAATCCTCAATTAAATACTAAATTAGAAATACTGAATACCAAAGGAGAGATTAATAAAATTGAAATTAAGAAAACTATTTAATTAATAAATAAAACTAACAGCTGGTTTTATGAAAAAAAACAATATAATTGATAGATTTTGTTTAACATGTGTTAAAAAAAAAAACACACACACACAATCTAGCCATGTAACCTTGGGCAAGTTACTTAACCCCAATTGCCCTACAAAAAGCAAAAAAAGCAAAAAAACAAAACCAAAAAGGTATATACAATTACAATTACAAATACTACTGGAAAGCTAAAATTGAACTTCTTGGAAGCTATGATCCACAGAAACAACTTCTTATTGAAGATCCATATTATGGAAATGACTCTGACTTTGAGACTGTATATGAGCAATGTGTGAGGTGCTGCAAAGCATTTTTTGGAAAAAAAATTATATAATTTATAATATCATTTGATATTATAATATCAATGATATCATACACAGTCAATATGATAGCAAAAGATGGAAACCGAATTATGAGTATCAAAAATGAAAAAGGTGAATCTACCTCCAATGAAGAGGAAATTAAAACAGTAATTAGGAAGTATTTTGCAAAATTGTATGCACATAAATTTGACAATCGTAGTGAAATGGATGTGTATTTACAAAAAATATAAGTTGCCCAGATTAACTGAAGAAGAAGTAAAATTCTTAAATAAGCCCATCTCAGAAAAAGAAATATAACAAGCCATCAGTGAGAACTCCCTAGGAAAAATATTCAGGGCCAGATAGATTTACTAGTGAATTCTATCAACCATTTAAAGAACAATTGATTCCAATACTTTACAAACTATTTGGGAAAATTAGTGAAGGAGTCCTACCAAATTCTTTTTATGGCACAAATATGGTACTGACACCTAAATCAGGAAAAGATAAAACAGAGAAAAAAATTATAGACCAATTTCCCTCATGAATATAGATGCAAAATTTTAATTAAAATATTAGCAAAAAGACTACAATGAATTCTTATAAGAATAATACACTGTGATCAGGTAAGATTTATTTCAAGAATGCCAGGGTGGTTTAATATTAGGAAAACTCTCAGTGTCATTGATCATATCAACAGTAAAACTAGCAGAAACCACATGGTTATCTTAATAGATGCAGAAAAGGCTTTTTGAAAAATGCAGCATCCATTCCTATTTTAAACAATATAAAGTATAGGAATAAATGGAGTCTTTCTTAAAATAATAGGTAGCATCTATTTAAAGGCATCAGCAAGTATTATATGTAATGGGGATAAGGTAGAAGCATTTCCAGTAAGATCAGGGGTGAAACAAGTATGTCCACTATCACCCCTCTTATTCAGTCTGGTACTAGAAATGTTAGCAATAGCAAAAGGAGTAGAAAAAGAAATTGAAAGGAATCAAATTAGGCAAAGAAGAGACCAAGTTTTCACTCTTTGCAGATGATGTGATGATATACTTAGAGAATCCTAGAGAATCAAGTAAAAAAAAACTCCTTGAGAGAATAAATAAAATTTGGCAAAGTTGCAGGATATAAAATAAATCCACAAAAATCCTCAGCATTCCTGTATATTTCTAACAAAATCCAACAGTAAGTAATAGAAAAATCTCATTTATAATCAATGTAGATGTTATAAAGTATTTGGGAATCAACCTGCCAAAACACACCCAGGACCAATATAAACACAACTGCAAAACACTTCTCACGCAAATAAAGTCAGATCTAACTAACTGGAAAAACTTCAATTGTGTGTGGCTGGGTCAAGCTAATATAATAAAAATGAAAATTTTACCTAAAATAATTATTTAGTGCCATACCAATCAATTTACCAAAAAGAAATTACTTTACAGAGCTAGAAAAAAATAATAACAAAATTCATTTGGAAGAACAAAAGGTCCAGAATATCAAGGGAACTAATGAAAAAAAATGCTAGGAAAGGTGGCCTAGAAATACCAGACTTTAATCTGTATTATAAAGCAGTAGTCATAAAAACTACTTGGTACTGGCTGAGGAATAGAGTAGTGGATCAATGGAATAGATAGGGTACACGAGACTCAGCAGTCAATGACTGCAGTATTTTACTGTTTGATGAACCCAAAGACCCCAATTTTTGGGATAAGAACTCAATACCTGACAAAAACTGCTGGGAAAACTGGAACTTAGTATGGCAGAAATTTGGCATAGACCATTATCTAACACCATATACCAAAATCAAGTCTAAATGGGTGCATGATCTAGGTATAAAGAGTGATACTGTAAGCAATCTGGGAAAGCAAGGAATAGTTTACCAATCAGATTTATGGAGAGGGGAAGACTTTATGACCAAACAAGTATTAGAGAGCATTATAAAATGCAAAATCAATGATTTCATTACATTAAATTGAAAAGTTTCTGTACAAACAAAATCAATGTAACAAAAGTTAAGAGGGAAGTGGAAAATTGGGAAAGAATTTTACAACCAATGTCTCTGATAAAGGCCTCATTTCTAAAATATACACAGAAATGAGTCAAATCTATAAAAATACAAGTCATTCCCCAATTGATAAGTGGTCAAAGGATATGAATAGTCAGTTTTCAGAGGAAGAAATTAAAGATATCTATAAGCATATAAATATGCTCTAAATCACTATTGATTAGAGAAATGCAAATCAAAACAACTCTGAGGTACCATATCTCACCAGTCAGATTGGCTAAGATGACAAAACAGGAAAATGAATAACAAATGCTGGAGAGGATGTGGAAAAATTGTAACAGTAATGCATTGCTGGTGGAGTTGTGAACTTATTCAGCCATTCTTGAGAGCAATCTGGAACTATACCCAAAGGGCTATAAATAATTTTATACCTTTGACCCAACAATAGTACTTCTAGGATTGTATCCCAAAGAAAACATACAAGTGGGAGGAAGGCACATTTGTACAAAAATATTTATAGCAGCTCTTTTTGTGGTGGCAAAGAATTGGAAATTAAGGGGGTGTCCATCAATTGGGGAATGGCTAAACACATTGTGGTATATGAATATAATGGAATACTTTTGTGTTAGAAGAAAGAAGGAGCAGATGGACTTCATATTTATCTGGAGAGCCTTATACAAACTGAGGCTGAGTGAGAAGAGCAAAACCAGGAGAAATTTGTACACAATTTTAAACACAAGGTATGTGTGACAAGTAACTTTGATAGACTGTACTCTTTTCAGCAATTCAGTATTATAAGACAACTCAAAAAGCCTCATGATGGAGAGAGAACATTCATAGAAGGAACTAGAAGGAACAGAGTTTGAATGCAGATTGAAGCAAACTACCTGCTCTCTTTTTCTTGTTTGGTTTTGTTTCCTCTTTCCCATTATTCATTCCATCTGATACAATTCTTCTTTATATCCTAACTAATTTCTAATGTGAAAGTATTTGCAGATCCTATACTTTATTGTATGCCGCATGGGGAAGAGTGGAGAGGGGAAAGACGGGAAGAAAATTTGAAACTCAAGGAATTGTGGAACTGAATTTTTCAAACTAAAACTAAACAACCAAAAGAATAAAAAGCAAAAAAAAAATTAAAACAGCAAAACAATAACAAAACAAATACCATTTTGAAGAGACCAGCTTCTGGGTGGTGATTTTCAAATAAACTCACATGGAACTCTTGTCCAAAAGCAAGATTCTTCACCTGACCAGTGTGTAAGTGTAGTAGTGATAGAGTGTTTATTCTAATGTGATACCCACATATACTTGACATAAGTTAGAGTGGCAGAAAATATAATCCTACTCCTTAGAATTGTTTCTGTGGACAAACTAGCCCATCTCCTTTTTTTCAAATGAAACATTAGTTATACAGAAAAATAAGATCTGTAGGCACTGGGGTATAAAAATATATCTTGCCCTACTAGAAAGTTAGGCAGGGAATGGGGGAGCTGAATGTATTTGCCCAGGTACACAGATTTTAATTGGAGTAGCTGGGATCTGAACTCAAAGCCTCTACCACTCGTTGTACCAGGCTACACTGCCTCCTCTGGGATAGGATATAAGAGAGAACAGATTGGGGGAAGGAGTAATCAGAAGGCTTGCTATCTTGGAGGGGGGGTAGGGGAGAGACAGGGAGAAAATGTGTAACCCAAAATCTTAGAGAAATGAATGTTGAAAATTAAAAATAAATAAATTTTTAAAGAAAAATAAAGAAAAACCACAATAGTATAAGCACAAGGTTGAGTAGTTAGGGTTTCCCTTAAGTAACAACTCTTGGTGAATCTTTCCAAAAAAGTATCACAGTCCTCCAAAACCTTGGCCTTACAAAAACCAGACACCAGTTTTGTGCCATTCTAGTTGCTGCAGGCTACTCCAGTCAGTGGATGCCCTTTTATAGCAAGATCACTAAACTTTTGGTTGAGCTGACAAAGAAGGATATTCCTGAATCCTTATTTCTCACCAAAGAGTATAAGGCTTCACCAGCCACTTTGAAAGCAGCCTTTCTCCACCCCCTTACTCTTGGAATCCTTCACTATGAGAAAACACTTTCCCTATTTGTACATGAACAAAGCAAGGTGGCCTCTGAGGTCCTCACTCAGACTCTTGTCCCTAACCATAGACACACAAGATACTTTTCATCTTATTGAACCCAGTGACTAGAACCCAACTCCTTGCTGAAACCACTATAGTCACCTTTATTGGACAAAGTTCTTAACCTGGGCCTAGGCAACACTTTGACTATTTGCTGTCCACCATGAAGTTTAGGTCATATTCCTGGTATCACCAGAACCAAGCTCTGTGTGATTTTTTGGGTTCTGTAGCTTCAAAGTTTGTTCAGAGTCCCCTTTTACATGAACTGGGGGAGGTGGAAGCTGGAGCCCCGCAAAAGTCCTGTTTCTACTCCACCATCTTGACCGAAGAAAGCTCTTTCACAAGAGATGACTCCTCCCTATGGCCTTCCTGCTCACACAGACTCTGATAAGGGATTGAATTTTCTGAACAGTTCCCTTCTGAAATATATAACCAGACCTGCACAACTTGGCAGTAGGTAGAGGTCAAAATTAAATTGGGTTACACTTCTTCAGGTCACAGATAGGTTAGAACAGAGACAGACTGACTATGATTGGTTGTCATGGGCCACATGACAAACCAGAGAGGTTACAGTGGTAACCATACATTTTTCATGGGTCGCCACAAATGCATTTGTTGAGGTTTAGGTTTAGGGGAGCTTGCGACCCCAACATACTGACACACCACGCCCTACCAAATGAATTCAACTCAAGCCTTCTCTCAGCCAAAGAAAAGCAATATTTATTAAATATTCACCATAAAGTGTAGACTCCTAAGGACCCTAAGTATTTGAGATGCTTGTATTGACAAGCAGGCCAGACTGAATCTCAGCTTGATGAGCTATATTGAATCTCAGTATTTTCATGGAGGCAAGACTATGGGGAGGATCTAGCGGTAGTCTAAAAGTCTGGGGTGATGGTGAAGAGGTCTAGGATGCTCAAGACCCCAAAATACCAACACGCCAGGTCCTGTCAAAGGAATTCGACTGAAGCCTTCTCTCAGCCAAAGAAAAATAAAGTTTATTAAAAGTTTGCTTGTATTAGACACAGAGTAAGTCTATGCTAGAAAATTCTATGGTGCTCTCACACCACATGGTGTGAGTGTTTTGTCAGGGTTAGTCAGTGTTTTGACCTTGACACAGTCATCTTTAATTCTAACTGAAGAGGTTACCCATAAAGACAGTTAGGGTTGCTCTGGAGACGCCAAAATAGCAACATGCTGGGTCCTGCCTAATGAATTCCTTTAGTTTTTTTTAAATTATTTTTAAAATTCCTTCTCAGCCAAAGAAAAGTAAAGTTTATTAAAAGTTCACTTGTATTAGACACAGAGTAAGTCTATGCTAGGTCATTCTATGGCACTCTTACCCATATGGAAGGAAGATGGGATCTTATATACAGAAAGGTTGTGGGAGGAATCTAGGGGTGATCTAGAGGAGGAAATTGGGAAGGGTCTTCAGGAGTCAGATGGGGTCCATGAGTGATTAAGTGTGGGAAGTTGCTGGTGGCTACCTGGAGTCTACAGACAATGGTGGGCTAGGCCAGTTCAAGGATGGATTGATATTTTGATTTGCTCAAGGGTGGGAAGTAGATGGACAATGGAAGACTAGGCTAATAACATAGGTCTGGGCCCAGCCACAATGTAAGGCTTATGGCCTCATGCAAATGCCTCATAAAATGGGAGCATTCAATTAGAGTTCAAGGCAGGGTTCCCAGAGCCTGTACCTCAAAGATTAAAGGAGAGCTCCAGAGCCTGCCCCTCATCAGTGGGAAGTAGCCCGAGGCAATCTGGAGGTAAGAAACTATGGAGGGCTTAGGTTTTGGGCAGGAGAAAGACAGATTATTTGGGAAAATTCATGACTGTTCAGAGTGGGAGTTTTCTAAGGCCTATGGACAAATGGGATTCAAACTCTTTTGGGGTAAAGAGAGAAGGTCTAGGTTTGAGCCCATACCCTATCACTTTGGCAACCAGGAGCAGACCTGATATAACACTTTAGGCATCTCCCCATTCTTCCATATTCACTTTCACTCTCAGTGTTTAGGACAGGCTAAACATAAGAATCTCACAGTTAAAAAGTTAGTCAAGCTCTGCAGGGAGGACCATTTATGCTGGCTACTTGTTAGGCAAACAAGAGGGGGATTGCATCTCTCTTCCTATTGAAGAGGGTACCCACTAAGAGGGTTAGGGTTTCTCTGGAGACCCCAAATACCAACATGCCAGGTCCTGCCAAATTAATTCAACTTGAGTCTTTTCAGTCAAAGAAAAGTAAAATTTATTAAAAGTTCTCTTGCATTAAGCACAGAGTAAATCTGTGCTAGGTCATTCTATGTCGCTCTCACACCACATGGTATGAGATGGGGGTCTTACATACAGAAGGTTGTGGGAGGAATCTAGGGGTGGTCTGGAGGAGGAATTTGGGGAGGGTCTTCAGGAGGAGTTAATGAGGTCAATGAGTGATTAAGGGTGGGAAGTAGCTGGAGACTACAGACAATGGTGGGCTAGGCCAGTTCAAAGGTGGATCTATATTTTGATAGGTAGGAAGTCTAGTGCCAGAGAGTGGGAACTCTAGTACCAGAGGGTATGAAGTCTAGTAACAGAGGCCTGGGCTCAGCCACATTGTAAGGCTTATTTCCTTATCAAATGGGACAATTTAATCAAAACTCCAAGGAAGGTCCCAGAGCCTGTACCTCAAGGACTCAAGGAGAGCTCGAGGGGCTCCCAGAGCCTATACCTCATCACCATGAATTGTTATTTGGCCACCCTTCTGACTGCTAAGCCTTTCTCCCCTGTTTATATATCCCTAGTGGGCAGGGATAAAACTGTGGCCTCCTACATCAAAGCCTTGCAAACCCACCAGAGGGAACTCCATGCAGCAGGAGCCCTAGTATAGACGGCAACCTATATATTGCCCTTTCCACAAGTTTCAGCCAGGCAATCAAGTCTGGGTTGAGATTTTCTCTTGAGAAATGGTGAAGAAGTAAGTCACTCTCACCCTCCCTTATTGACCTCTGAAAGCCCAGAAAATAATAGCCCCAGGAAAATACCCTGGAACAGCTGAGTCAGTAGAAAGATGGGGTGTAGCAGTCTTGTAGCTCAGGAAGCTTGGGGGATTAAAGGGAAAGGCCCCTCTCACTCTGGGGGAGGGGGAGCAGTAAAGGATGGTAATCATCCCAACAAGCCTATGGCAAGCCCCACTTCAGCAAAGCAGGGGGAGATCCTGAGACCCAGGATGGTGGAGCAGACAAGTGCCAACATCAGGATCCCCAGTGCCTCAACACAGGCAAGAGAACAGGTAGAAACCATTTTGGAAAACAACCAGTGTGATGGAGTATAGGCTCTGGGAACCCCCTTGAATCTTCCCACTTGATCAGGTGTTCCCCAGAGGCCAAAAGGTTTCCATTATCAATCTGGCTTCTTCTCATCCTAGATCCTATCAAAATACGAGTAACCTAGTGGAGCCCTCCAAAATCTGTTACTTCCTGGATTGGCTCAGGCTACTTCCCACCCTTGATCCCACCCTTAATCTCATTCTCTTGGTTCTTGTGAATCTGACCTCTAGTCACCCCAGTCCCATCAATATCTTTGTTAGACTCCTCCTTAAGACCCTCCCTAGACCACTCCTCCCAGACAACTAGACCATCCCTAGATCCATCCCAAAATCTTTCAGCATATAAAATCCATCTTGCCTCCATTAAGGTACTCAGATTCAATCTAGTCTGCTTACAAAATCTGGCCCCCTTGCAGTATTGCTACCCATTATATGAATCTTTGATAAAACCTTTGTTTTACTTTGACTGAGAGAAGATCTTAGTCAAATTCAATCAGCAGGACCCAGCATATTCATATTTTGGGGTCTCAAGCACCGCTAAATCCCAAACCTCAAAACGTGTGCCAGGGTTCTCCAGCAGCCAAATCTCAGGGTTCTGTCCCTCTTCTCTTTTCCCTAAATACTACTTCACTTGGTGATCTCATCAGTTCCTATAGAGTTTATTACCATCTCTGTGATGATGATACTCAAATCTGTCTTTTCCATCTAATGTTTCTGCTGATCTGTAATCTCATATCTCCAATTGCCTTTCAGACATCTTGAACTGAATGTCCCATAGACATCTTAAACTCAATATTTAACTCATTATCTTTTCCTTAAAATTACCTTCCCACCTTCTCTATTAATATGGAGGACAACACTATTCCCCTAGTCACTCAGTCTCACAACCTAGGATATATCTGAAATTCCTCACTATCTTTCATTTTCCTGCTTTCCCATCCTCCCCCCTCAACCCTCCCCTTCCATATCCAACCTTTTTCCAAGGTCTGCTGATTTCACCTTTGCAGCATCTCTCAAATATGCTTCCTTTTATCTTCTGACACTGCCAACACTCTAGTGCAGGTCTTTATCATATCATACTTTGATTACTTTAGTAACCTGATGTTGGGTTATTCTGCATCAAATCTCTCCCCACTCAAACACCTCCTACATTCATCCACTAAAGTG
Source organism: Petaurus breviceps papuanus (assembly GCF_028583685.1). Lineage (NCBI taxonomy): Eukaryota > Metazoa > Chordata > Mammalia > Diprotodontia > Petauridae > Petaurus > Petaurus breviceps. The sequence goes on along the minus strand of NW_027186315.1, from coordinate 1,656,750 downwards.
ACTTTGAAAATGCCGGTCTAATCATGTCCTTCCCATACACAATAAGCTCCATTGACTTACTATTTCCAGTAAGAGCAAATATGCCACATACGTTCTGTTTGGCATTGAAAGCCCTTCATAACCTAGACCCCCTCCTATCTTTCTAGTCTCCTTATTTCTTACTCCTTAACATATGCTCAGATCCAATGACACTGGTCTATTGACTGTTCCATGAACAAAATGCTCCACCTCTCATTACCCAGAATTTTCTCTGGTCATACCTGGAATGCTCTCTTTCCTCTGCTTTAACTGCTGACTTCCTTTAAGTCTAAACTAACATCTCAGCACAGGAAGCCTCACTAACCCCTCTTAATTTCAGTTATTTCCTTCTTTTCATAAGTCATTTATCCTATAACACTTTGTGTATACCTGCTTAAATATTGTATCCCCCATTAGATTTGAAAATATCTTGAGCTCAAGGACTATCTTTTGCCTCTTTTTATATCCCTAGCACTTAAAATAGTACCTGGCTTATAGTAGGCATTTAATATTTATTGAATTGAATTGGAGTATATGCAAAGCATTAGGACCTCTAGTTAAAAGAGTATGGATATTTTAGTCACTTTATTAGCATAATTTCAAAGACATTTCTAAAAAGGTTGGAGAAGTTCACTAACAGTGTATTAGAATATCTTACCTCAGTCAAGTAACTTTGTTAGGTCCTTTGTACTTTGATAGGTCCTTTTAGAGAAGTTTTTAAATACTACCTCATTTTTTTCTCATTTAGGCTATCACTTCATTATAGGACTATACTTAGAGATACACTGGTTCTGTGATTTCATAGCATACTGAATTCCTAGTGGAAGAACTCCTTTTACTAATTCAGTGATATATGTATTTGCATATGTCTATATATGCATATATACATACGTATATGTTTATATGTAATGTTCAATATGTAATCTAAGAGACATGACTAAGTGAGAAGTTAATTCACCTTCCAAGAGAAGAGAACAATATATGTCAAAGGTGGGACTTGAATGTAGGTCTTCTTAGCTTCAAAACTAGGATTCTATTTACTATGTCACCCTGCCTCTAATCTAATTTGGACCTTCTTTATTCTTTCCACATCTCTCTTGAAGATAAAAATTATAAGATATCAATTTTGAACTCTTTATTTCACTTATTTCTTGCAGCATTTTCAGGGCTCATCTCTTTTTTTTTCTTTCCAATCTTTATTCATTTGATTATAAATTATATTTATTTTATAACTTTTTGGTATAGTGATTTTTATGTGATGCCAGTAGGTTTCCTACTTAGAATAAACTTTATGGAGAAAGAAATGCTCTCTCTTTCTATACCTCCTTCCTCTGCCATGGGATCTTCTTATGTAGCCAGCTCTGTATTTCACCAGTGATCAGTCCTTCCAAAACAACAAAAAAACCACTCCCACACACGTAGACACAGACACAGACACAGACACACAAAAATAGTTCCTTTTCTATATACCTGTGTGGGATTCATGTTTTTACTGGGGTGGGGTGAAAGGAAAGGGAAGGAGGGAGAGGGGAGGGTATTTGAAGTGAATGATAAATATTTGTCATGAGGGAACTTTGTATGTTAGCCACACACGAAGCAGAAACCTTCTTTCTGTGTACAGTTTCCAGGGTGAGGACAATAATTGGACTTTACATATTCAGTTACTCAGATGTTATTATTATAGATTTGAAATATATCTCCTTCTTTTCAAGTATTTAATTTAAAGAGGCATAAGGAAAATCAATTCCAACATCTTACATGGATTATACCACTTCAAACTCTCTCATTCCCCCCCTGTAATAAGAATGTAAATTTTAAAGATCTTCCCTGCCCCTAGGCTAATGTGCACCTGAAGCCTGGGGTGGGAGGCTTGTTTTTCAGTAGATACTTCTTGATTGGCCAGTGAGTCAATAAGGTTGTTACATTCTCTGAGCCAGGAGAAGGCTATATAAGCCCTGATGTGTAGCTTTGTTTTGGGACTCACTTTGAGAAGTGTTCTGTGATTTGATCTGTATTCTGGGAAGCCGTTGTTGAGAGTCCCCCGGCTTTGAAAAACCCAGATGTGGAAACCCAGATGTTGACTGGGTATGGATGTAATGGTTGGACAGTTTGGAAAGCTGTCTACTTGATCTGTTAATGTCTTGATAATTCTGTCTGTATATTTTGAGGTTTGGGGTGCTGACCTTTTTCCCCTGAACAAGGTAAACGATATATGTCTGACTGATTAAAGTAAGCTTATTAACCCATTTTGAGTTGCTTTCCTTTAACAAAGCAGATCCAAGAACCTGTATGGGCAGCAAACCCTGAGGACGCTCTTGGGGTGCTTGCTGCTACACCCCCATAATGGCTCTGGAATATAATGTTCAAGTTCAAATGGGAAAGATAGATAAGGACAATCTGATTCTGGGCATGTGTGTGTGTGTGTGTGTGTATTAAATTAATCACAAGAAATAAGTTGTCTTTTTGGCAACTACAATAATTACTATGATAATAACATTAACAATAAGAACACAATAATATTTATATAGCACTTTGGTGTTTGAAAACCACTTTAACTATATTTTCCTACTTGATCTTCTTAACAACCCTGTCAGGTAGGTACCATTATTATCACCATGTTACAGATGAGGTAACTGAGGATAAGAGGTTAAATAACTTTTCCAATATGATAAAATTAACAAATGTCAGAGATGGAATTTAATAACTCAGATCATCCAGCATTCTATCCAGTAAATCTATTAATTTCTTAGGTCACAAAAATGAGGTAGTAATCAGTCTATCAGCAATCTGCCTTTAGCTTCTATCTACATTATTTCAAGTTCTTACAAACATATAGAAGTTTTCTACTATTTTACAGAACACAACTAGGGATGATGATGGGTATTTTCATACAGATGGCCATGAGGTGTCCAAGCTAGGGCTTGATTCCACCCATCATGGATACTTGATGCATTCTAATGAATAATGGACTCCAGTGACTAAAATTCCTTCCTCTATATGCTCACAAAAAGACTAGGAGTCTCCTTTTTTTTGCTTTTTGGAGAGCATTTAGGGTTAAGTGACTTGCCCAAGGTCACATGGCTATTTTTTGTGTTAAGAGTCTGAGGCTGGATCTGAACCCAGGTCCTCCTGACTCCAGGGTCAGTGCTCTATTCACTGCGTCACTTAGCTGCCCAGTCATCTCTTTTTAACCATACACCATTAAATATAATGATTTTTATGTGAGACAGAGACAGAGAGTGAGGTACAGAGAAAGAGAGAAAGGAAAGAAAGAGTGGGAGGGAAAGGGAAAGGGAGTGATGGGGAGAGAGATAGAAATAAAGAGAGATGGAATATTACCTGTTGTTTAATA
>NW_027186315.1:1649305-1652980 GCF_028583685.1 Petaurus breviceps papuanus | reverse complement strand
TAATGTCTTGATAATTCTGTCTGTATATTTTGAGGTTTGGGGTGCTGACCTTTTTCCCCTGAACAAGGTAAACGATATATGTCTGACTGATTAAAGTAAGCTTATTAACCCATTTTGAGTTGCTTTCCTTTAACAAAGCAGATCCAAGAACCTGTATGGGCAGCAAACCCTGAGGACGCTCTTGGGGTGCTTGCTGCTACACCCCCATAATGGCTCTGGAATATAATGTTCAAGTTCAAATGGGAAAGATAGATAAGGACAATCTGATTCTGGGCATGTGTGTGTGTGTGTATTAAATTAATCACAAGAAATAAGTTGTCTTTTTGGCAACTACAATAATTACTATGATAATAACATTAACAATAAGAACACAATAATATTTATATAGCACTTTAGTGTTTGAAAACCACTTTAACTATATTTTCCTACTTGATCTTCTTAACAACCCTGTCAGGTAGGTACCATTATTATCACCATGTTACAGATGAGGTAACTGAGGATAAGAGGTTAAATAACTTTTCCAATATGATAAAGTTAACAAATGTCAGAGATGGAATTTAATAACTCAGATCATCCAGCATTCTATCCAGTAAATCTATTAATTTCTTAGGTCACAAAAATGAGGTAGTAATCAGTCTATCAGCAATCTGCCTTTAGCTTCTATCTACATTATTTCAAGTTCTTACAAACATATAGAAGTTTTCTACTATTTTACAGAACACAACTAGGGATGATGATGGGTATTTTCATACAGATGGCCATGAGGTGTCCAAGCTAGGGCTTGATTCCACCCATCATGGATACTTGATGCATTCTAATGAATAATGGACTCCAGTGACTAAAATTCCTTCCTCTATATGCTCACAAAAAGACTAGGAGTCTCCTTTTTTTTTTGCTTTTTGGAGAGCATTTAGGGTTAAGTGACTTGCCCAAGGTCACATGGCTATTTTTTGTGTTAAGAGTCTGAGGCTGGATCTGAACCCAGGTCCTCCTGACTCCAGGGTCAGTGCTCTATTCACTGCGTCACTTAGCTGCCCAGTCATCTCTTTTTAACCATACACCATTAAATATAATGATTTTTATGTGAGACAGAGAGTGAGGTACAGAGAAAGAGAGAAAGGAAAGAAAGAGTGGGAGGGAAAGGGAAAGGGAGTGATGGGGAGAGAGATAGAAATAAAGAGAGATGGAATATTACCTGTTGTTTAATACCAGAATCTATATTGGGCCACAAAGGGGTTGGAAACATGGATATACTCCTAACGTTTCTTGTGTTTAATGTTCTAAATATGGTTGTGATGTGGAGTGAAAGATCAGAGAGGAGCCAGAGACTGATAAACAGAGGGGTAAAAGAGAGGGGAGAGAGTGGGAGAGAGAGAAAAGAGAGAGAGAGAGACAGAGAGACAGAGAGAGACAGACAGACAGACAGAGACAGAGACAGAGACAGAGAGACAGAGACAGAGAGAGAGAGAGAGAGAGAAGGAGAGAAAGAGAAATTCAATAAATCCTCAGCCTTTTCCTTAATTGGAAAGTGCAACTCGATCATTGATGAAATCAGTATTCCAAAGCGAACATGAGAAGAATAATATACAATACAGAGGGTCAAAAAAAGACAAATCTAAAGATAGGAATAAAATGTTCTGTTGCTAAAAATTGTTTGGTGACCTTTATTCAGCTCCATGGAAGAACAATTACCCATTACTGAAAATAAATGTCTTTTTTAATTGTTGTATTCTCCCAAAATGCCATTATGTTTTAGAGAGAACTCTTAGAAATATGGGCATTAATACTGCCCCCAAAGCTCAAAATCTGAATTATAGGGAATGATTTAAGCACTTGTGTAACTAACAACTTTGAATTAACAAGAAAATCATTTTTTTCCTGAATAAGTTTGTATTCATTTTATCATTCCCTAGAATTTAGAAATATAAATGATACTTTTAATGAGAGGGTCATGAGCATTTCATGTTTCTTTCTTTTTTAATCAGCTGATTACAGCACAGAAGTTTGTTTTTTTTTTGAGCTTTCCTTTTTTTCCAATTCTTGTTAGGCTTAAGGTTTTCAACAGTTTGAAATGATTACTATATAAAAAGCAACAACAACATAAAGCTAAATTGACTTTTATGAGCTAATAAAAGATACTATAAAACATGAATTGAGGAAGCAAAAGGTATACTTGAATGTAATAAAATGAAAGCTCATCTTTCTAAAATTAAACATATTTGTTACTGCTTTTATTCACATGTCATATTATAGGTGGAAACCAAGTGGGCTGATATTTCCATTACTTAGCAATTTGTAATTGCCAATAGCATTTTTAAATACGAATATCTGCTTATAGTATCATAAAAAAAACAATTAAACTAATGAATGGCTTATTATTCATAGATGCTTTTTCTCTGGAACTGAGATCATAAATACTGTTTATTTAATGCAAATCCAATGATTTCCATACCTGTATAAGAAATTTCATTAACTTTCTTTCCAAAGACTTCCTTAGATTTGTACCTAAATCTCAAGATTAACTTTAGCATATTTTCACTGTCAAAATTTACTCACAAACTATTCACATTACCATGTTATCCCTGAAACTGACCTTATCCACTTTTTTTTCTCCTTTCTAGAGCAGAACATAATACTGACTTTCTTCTCCCTATGGTTGTTTGTAAAGTTAACTGAGTCACCTGGATGTCTGTTGTCTATCTCTTACAAAGATACAGTAACCTCTATAGGATTTCAATGAGTTTCATTCCATCTCTTGAAAATCCCCTCTGGGAAAAAGAGAGGGAAATAAACATTTATATAGTGCCTAATATGGGCCACACATTGGTGTAACCTTTTTACAAATATTATCTCATTTTTTCCTCACAAAAATACTGTAATTTAGGTGAAATTATTATCCCAATTTAATACTTGAGGGCAAACAGAGTTTAAGTAATTTATATAGGAAGTGACTGAGGCTAGATCTGAACTCAGGCTTTTCAGACTCCAGGCCCCGCACTCTATCCACTCTATCATTACCTGCCTCTAAACATTTATTAATGTCCATTTTCCTTCTGAAATCATCAACTTTGTTTTTTCATATATTTCCAAGATGACATTTTTCCCCCTTAAAGCCTACTGAGGTTGTAAAGAAGTTTGAATGGAATTTCCCCAGGGTACCCAATCTGCAGCATACTTCTACCACCAAATATTTTTTTTTCCTAAATCTTGTGGAGCCCTCTAGCTTTTCATAATCTTCTACCCTTCCTCTTCTAGCCTTAGTCTACCTCATTCATCTCAATTATGCTCTGATTCTGGGAAATGATAACGGATCCACTCCATTGCTGGCAAATTCTGTTTACATGTAGTGCCTCATACATGCATTTCTTCCTCCTCACTCCATCTCTTTTCAATTTTGAACCATCTAGGGATCTTAGGAAGCTTCATGGTATGGAGGGGGAATTGGAAGGATCCTCTGGGGAATGACACTCCTTTTCCCAGTGTGATTGCATCCAATCAAAAATGGCCCTGTTAAGTATTCCATGTAGCAATGAAACTGAAGGTCAGTGTATAGATGGATATGAACTATAGTTGCACTATAGGTGGGGTCATTACTGAACCTTCTGGTGATTCTCTCTCTCTCTCTCTCTCTCTCTCTCTCTCTCTCTCTCTCTCTCTCTCTCTCTCTCTCTCCAT
>NW_027186315.1:1645151-1649205 GCF_028583685.1 Petaurus breviceps papuanus | reverse complement strand
CTCTCTCTCTCTCTCTCTCTCTCTCTCTCTCTCTCTCTCTCTCTCCTTTACTGAGCTCTGTGACCAAAATCAGAAATACATTTTTCTAAGTCCTTCTCCCACCAGTTACTAATATTTACCATTCAAGTAAACTGCTAATTCCAGTTCTGAACAATTTTGGTTTATTTTTCTTTTGCCTCAGAGATCTATGCAGCCTACCAATGTCTTATTCATACAGTATAGAGTCTAGGATGCATGTCTTCACACTTATCTAGTTTATTAGATTAATGTGAATATAATAAGTAAATCACTCCTGCACAGACCATTTAAAACCTGAATTATTTGCATTAAAGATCAATTGATGCATAGCTAGGAGGGATCTCAGAATTTAGGCAGCTAGGTGGCATGGTAGAGAGAGCATTAGGCAGCTACGGTAAGGAGCACTGTCTAGAGAGCATTGGCCTTAGAATCAGGAAGACTCATCTTCATGAGTTCAAATCCTGCCTTGCACGCTTACTAGCTGTGTGACCCTGGCAAGCTGCTTAACCATGTTAGCTTTAGTTCCTCATCTGTAAAATGAGCTAAAGAGGGAAATGGCAAACTACCCCATTATCTTTCCCAAGAAAACCCTAAAATTGTGTCAAAAAGTGTTGGACATTGCTGAAATAACTGAACAAAAATTAAACAATATCTCAGAGGTTTTCTAGTTAAATTCTTTGATTTTATACACCAGAAAATTAAGGAGGTAATGTAACTAGTCCTCAGTCACAGCGGTAGTGATTGCCAGAAGCTGATTTTGAAGCCAGGTTGTCTGATTTCACAGCTAGTGATATTTCCAATGTCTCCTGCTATGTTTATCAAAGGAACTATATGATTATGAATCTAGTTTTCACAACTCTTTGCTTTTCTTTCCCTTCAATTTCTTTTCCTCATCTTTCCTTCTTCCTTTTACACCTCTACCTTTCATATTGGCAGTGATTATCATGTTAGGTTATACTATCAACTTAAATTAACGTGGTAATTAATGAGCTCTGCATGCCCTTCCCCCACCCCATTCTTTGTCCTGCTTTGACAATATTGGCTTATTTTCAATCACTGTCCAATATTAGTCACTGGTTCTCTCTTGGCTCTAGGATAAAATATATAATCTTTGAACTGGCAGTTAATTAGGAACATGAAAGTTAAAATTGGATTTTTATTTTAAGGCATAGCAAGTACAGGAAGGAGCTCTTAACAAAAATGGAACAGATTTATTTAGCTTTGGTAGTGATTTACAGTCAACTTCATCATCTAGCCTAATGGAGGGAATCTTTTTTTAAATGTAATTTAATATATTTTATTCTGAACTTAAGAAATAAAACAAGTATTTCTATAAACTAAAATGGAAAAAAAAGATTATTGCACATGAAACTTCAAATACATTATATACTTGTTATTTCTTTTAAATATATAATAAATTTATGATAATACTTTATTTTTTTCTTCATTCCCCCCTCCCCACCCTAGAGATGGTGACATTAGAAATTAATAAATACCAGGTAGAAATAAATTCATCTGGGGCAGGTAGTAGTGGATAGAGCACCAGACCTGGAGTCGGGAAGACCTGAATTGAAATAAAGCCTCAGACCCTTACAAGATATGTGACCCTAGGCAAGTCACTTAACCATGGTTGACTCAGTTTCCTCATCTGTAAAATGAACTGGAGAAGGAAACTGCAAACCACTTCAATATCTTTGCCAAGAAAACAGCAAATGGGGTCACAAGAGTTGACCTTGACTGAAATTACTGAAAAACAACAAAATTCATCTGGTTGCCTGTCCTAATTACTTCTTATATCTGCTTTGCTTAATAATAGGGTTTTCTACTGTATCTTTCACAAATGAAGGGAGCAAGTATTGATAAAATTGGGAAATTATAAAACAATTATATACATAAATGTTTTCATGAAGCCTAGAAGTTACTTTGAAAGAATGATGAACTATTAGATTAACCAGACTTGTAGTCTTAGTGTGCATATGGTCCTCAAATAAGAGTAAAACATTATGGGTTCAAAATCCCACACCAGATACTTATAAGCTTTAGTAAGTCACTTAGTTTTCTGTCTAATTTATATGCATTTTATAGTTACTAATTTATTTACATGCTCTCATTCCTATTAATATGGAAGTCCCTGGAGGGCAGGGATTTTTTTTTTTATTGCTGTTATCCTATCCACTGGTTCCTTCTCAATTGCCTTTAAAGAAGCCACCATCTTAAAAAAAAAAGTCCCTTCAGTAGAGTATACAATACTCTGAAGCTAAAGTCTTATTTTTCTTCCTTTTCTCAACCAAACTCCTTGAATAACATTTTACATTACATTATTTCCTTCCACTTTTCCTCTTTCTCCTCAACCCTTTATACTGAAATACACAGTTTAACTGTAATGTCTAAATAGATCATCCTGTCTGTCTACCTATCTATCTGTCTGTCTGTCTGTGTCTGTCTGTCTAGACCTCTATCTCTATTTATCATTATCATCTACATACACTTATGTACAAATACTTATACATACACTTACACAAATGACCATACATACACAGGCATACAGATTAGCCTGAGTGGCATAGGTGAAGAGTGGACTTTAGAGAGCTCACCCTAGGTCTTGCATCATTTAAGAAGGGTACGCAGTATATTCACTCCATAATTTCCCACCTAGTTGCTCTCCTGGATTTAATAATCCCTAGAAGCTCATCATTATGTAAAGCAAAAATCAACTCAGAAACTTACACTTCCACAAATACATCCTACTTCAAGTCGCTCCCATTTCCAATCCATCCTACACCTTGTTGCTAAAGTAATTTAACTCAATTTCAGTTCTAGCTATTTTACTTCCTTCTTCATCCAACTCCAATGAATTCCTATTGTCTCTGGGATGAAATATAGGCTCCTTTGTTTTATTTTTAAAGTACCATGAATCCTAAGCTCTACATATCATTTCAAGTTTATTTAATAATAATAATTGCTAACATGCATGTAGTGCTTTAATATTTTCAAAGCACTTAACAAATATTTTCTTATTTTATCTTCACAAAAACCCTTGGAGGTATATGCCATGAGTATCCCCATTTTACAGATGAGGAAATTGGGGTTGATACCTTTAAGTGACTTGCCCATTATCACATGGTGAATATCTGATGCCAGAACTCAGGTATCTGTGACTTCAGAACCAGTACTCTTATCTACTGCCATTACTGTTTCACCTGCTCTCTGCAACTAAGGTAAACAGATCTCTGTTTCTATATTCCTTCCTTTACAATGGCCATGTTTCATTTCTGGAATGAACTGCCCCTCTCTTCCACTCTATGTGTAAAGCTTTTCTTGATTTCTCACCTGCTCCTAATTTTGTTCCCAAATTACTTTATATTTAACTGCTTTGGTATGTATTTGTAGTTATTCAGTCTACATTTATGTCATATATTTTCATATATACTTGAATGTCACATTAAAATGGAAACTTCTAGTGAATAAAGATTATTTTTTTTTCCACCTCTATACTTGAATCCTTAATTCCTAGCACAGAGTCTGATGCATAGTTGGTGCTTAATAAATTATTGTTGATTGATTTGATTGGTTATTTGCAGAGAGATAGCTATGATGATAAGAAATTTTTTTATCTAAGGATTTAGGGCATCAGCAAAGAAAATTATTATTAGGAACATAGTCTCTATACTTAAGCTTTGAAAGACTATTTTATGTAAAAGGGTTTGTTATTGATATAGAGTAATGGTGAAAATAGATACAAGATTGTAGCAGCAAGCACCCCAAGCATCCCCAGGGTGGCTGCCAACACAGCTTCTTAGATCTGCTTTGTTAAAGGAAATCACCTCAAAATGGGTTAACAAGCTTACTTTAATCAGTCAAATATGTATGGTTTACCTAGTTCAGGGGGAAAAGGTCAGCACCCCGAACTTCACAGTATACAGACAGAACAATCAAGACAGAAAAACAGATCAAGTAGACAGGTTTCCAAACTGTCCAATCATTACATCCTCACCAAATTAACATCTGGGTTTTTCAAAGCTGGGGGGGGGGGGGG
>NW_027186315.1:1625830-1645051 GCF_028583685.1 Petaurus breviceps papuanus | reverse complement strand
ATCTGACCAAATCACAGAACACTTCTCAAAGTGAGCCCCAAAACAAAGCTACACATCAGGGTTTATATAACCTTCTCCTGGCTCAGAGAATGTAACAACCTTCTGGACCCATTGGCCAATAAAAAAATATCTACTGAAAAACACCCCAGGCTCCAGGTGCACTTTAGCCTAGGGGCAGGGAAGATCTTAAAAATTTACATTCCCATTACAAAGATTTAGCTTTAATTTAATGAAAATTTCCTAACAATTAGTGATGCTGCAAAGAGGAATGACGACTTTCTTGGGAGGAAGTGAACTCGCTATTAGTAAAGGTCTTCAAACAGATGTTGGGTGATCACTTGTCAGGGATATTTTAAAATGAATTTCTATGAAAGTAGAAGTAAGACATTGGCTTCTGCAATTCCTTCACAAATTGAGGCTCTATTATTCTATAGTTCTCTAATGAATACAAATAAAATGATATTGCCACTGCCACAAAACTCTTCTCTGTACCTTGGAAGTGAATTAGGTTTATGTACTGTCAGAGGGTATGTTTCAAGTATGAGGGTATGATCAAATATCAAATATTGTGATAAAAATTACTAAAAAAACAACAAATAATTGTATATTATTTGTGTAACAGAAATAGTCTCTGTTTTTTTTTTTTGGTAAACAACACAATGTATTCTTTAGTATAATTACACTTCTCTAATCTGTCTTCCTAATAATGACTATGTCCCAATTTAATATAATCAATCTTATGTAATGCTAAAAGAAACTTTATTTCTCACTTTGTTCACCCATAATTTTTATTCAGTGAGGAATATTGGTAGATTGTGAAGTTATTTTAGAAAACATCTAGTTTTTCCTTCTAGTGGATGTAGTCATGGCATTGACTTATTTAATCATTAGCTGGAATGTGATCAGAATGCACTGTTGTTGAAATTTATAAGCCTTCAGCATCCTCAACCATGTCTCCAAAAGTATTTGTGTTCTCAGCATGATATAACAGTTTCAACACCCCCTATCTGCAAGTCAAGCTCTTAGGCCTAGGATATATGCAGCATGCACAGCTGACATACTCCAGTAAACCATATTGACAGATGGGCTAAACCAGATTGAAGGTAGGCAACATGCTTTAAACTAGTTGGTGAATTAGGAGGATGCTTACCACAAACAGGTGAAGACATCTTGTGGTGGAATAGGCTTATGAGAACAATTTGTTCCAATGGTCATGAAGGCATCTGAAGCAAGTATTGTGAAGCACTTAAACATTGGTAAGATCTTGATGACATCAAGGTCATTCACTGCATGTTGCCACTAGACACTGATGACTGGAAGAGTGAGGCCTCCCTAGAATCCAATTCATGAACACTTCAGTCAAGCCATCACTCCTTCATGATGTCATTCATCTTCTTGGAAAATGAAGAATGAACAAGAAATAGTTAATGAAAATCAACCCATCAATCAACAAATATTTATAAAGTATCTGCTATATTCCAGTTACTATGCTAGGCACTGAGGATACAACATAATAACTGACTTCAAGGAACTTACATTTGATTGGAGAAACAATCTGTATACAGGTAAGTAAATATCAAATATACATATATAATATTATATATATGTATATATATATATATACGATAAAGATGAAATTATTTGGCACAAGTTGTTATAGGCAGATTCTAGCAATCTCAATCATCAGAAAAAAATATAGAAGAATACTGGAAGTCTGAAATTTCCTAGGTAACAAATGAAAAGTTTAAAACCCTGTTTGCTGAAATCTTGTGATTTCTAATGGAACAGCTTGGGTTAGGATTTAAAATGAAGTTACAATATGGACATAGTATTAAGGAAAGAATACAGACATTCCCTTTAAAGTTGTTTTAATGGGATTTAATCTTTTACTGTTACTGAATAAGTTGAAATTTTAGGATTCTGTCATGGATACCTGAAAGCATTCCTAACTGAGTCAAGCTATAAATACCATTGCCTTTTTAGAAGTGACATATTACATAGAGGCAGGATGGAAAGAATGACATTTCCTTTTGAGGCTTTCTGTAACCTCAAAGAAAATACTATTCTTTTCTTTATTCTGGGAGAGCATTTTTGTTTGCTTTACAAATAGGAAAAAAAAATATCTAATTTCCATTAAAACCAGGAAAATAAGTTATCTTAATAGGACCCCTTTGTATATATTGTTGTAATGTTTTCTTTCCTTTTCTTTTAAAATGTCCCAATTATTTGTCAAGAGTTGTAGGGTTTGCTTTCCCAGTAGGATTGTCATTTATTCTGTCAATCAATGACTAAGCTTAGCTTTGTGTAAGTCAATGAGCTGTCATCCTGTTTTATTTTCAAAGGACGTCTGTCATTTGTCATATGATTATTATTTTTCCTATATCTATTGGCATTGTAATGGACAGTATAATGTAGAGGTTAGTAGGCCTATTTCATTGAATTAAACCAAGGATTCATTATCAGATTAACAGCAAACTTTCTTCTAATAAAAACTCTTTGAATATATAGAGACATTTATATATGCATATATGTTTGTATATATATAACATATATGTGAATATATTATACATATATTCATTTAGAATGTCATATATTATGACCATATTCATTTGAAATATATTGCTAAAATGTCAATTAAATTCCTTGCATCACTAGATTAATTTGTTATTAAATAGTGATAAGAGTGGAACCTTTTCTACGTCTCAAAAAGGAAAAAAAAATGACTTTAAAAAGATACCAGTCAATTATAGTTAATTTCTAATTGAATTTATTTCTAATGAGAATACTTAATTTAACCAGTATGGTTTGCCTTCAGGCTTTTGAAGCACAAAATAATAATTCCCACACAAAACTCCTTTCTTAGGAGTCCCATTTTAAAATGACTCTTGGACTTCTTAGGAGGTATTCTCAGGGAATAAAGGAAAATACTTTCTTAAATGAAACATTCCATCTTCTGACTCCAGGCATTTTCACTGGATATTCATTTACTATGCAAAAAATGCTCTTCATCTTTATGTTTCCTTCAAGGACCAGATAAAATTCCACCCTTTACATGAAACTTTCACCAATCCATTTTTATTCTGCTACCTTTCTTATACTATTTCCTATGAATCATTTATATATCCTGTTTGTATGTAGTTTGCATTTGGGTTATACATTTTTCATTAAGGTGATCAACTTAATGACTTTGGGAGCTCCTTGGAATCAGGGACTGTCTTTTGTCATTCTTTATGTCCCCTGCAGAAAGCTATTCTACTTACTTCAGAGAGCAGCACAACTCCAAAGGGCTGGTCATGTTGTTCGAATGTCAAACATACACTTGCCTAAAAGATTATTTTATGAAGAGCTCATCCAGAACAAGCACTCATATGGTGGTCAAAAAAAGTGATACAAGGACACTCAAGATCTCTCTTAAGAACTTTCAGACTGATTGTGTGTTATGGGAGATACTGGCACAGGACCACCTAGCATGATGTGCCCATGGCAGTAAAGGTGCTGTGCTCTATCAGCAAAGCAGCATTGAAGTAGCTCAAATAAAAAAAATGATGGACAAATTTAGAGAATGTTCATATGGAGTATGTGTGCCTGACCTGTGGTAGATAGAGCATTTTAAGCTCATATTGGTCTAATCAGTCATAATCAGACACACCATAACTTGACTCTAACAAAATGCTGTAATTTTGATCCTCTTCAAGAAAGTATGACAGCCAACCATGTTTCTGACAAACACTTGGTACAGCAGACACTTTATAAATATCTCCTGAGTGACTGAGTTTTTTAGTAGACTTCCAGTATTGCCCAGCAAGAAGATGAATTTGTTATCAGAGAATCAAGCTTTCTTTTAGAACTTTTGTTGCCAGGTCATGAATCCTTCTTATCCACTGTTACCAATGAATCAGCAGCCTTTGTATTTTTCATTATATTGATTTCTTTTCTTTTTTTTTAAGAGGGCGATGTCTTTGCTATTGTACCAATTTTTGCTGAGGTATTGAAAGGGTATGCATTCCTTGTAAGATCACTATTTTTTTCAAGTTCCACAGTTTGCAGTGGACTATCAGAAAGGGGGCCAAGAGTTCCCATAGTTCTTAGTTCAATGATAAATATTCATTTAACCAATACACTTTCTGTGTAATATCAATCCAATGAGAAGTGATTTGACATATTAATGGACAAGCTGAATCATCTTCAAGATGTTAAGATAATAAGAGGAACCCTCCAGAACAATGAGTTTAGATATTAGGGAAGAGTTATGGAGGGACCAATTACATTGGATCAGAAAGTGTGGAGTAGTTGATAATTATATTAGTGTAGGGAATACCCATGAAAATGATATCCTATTAATATATTAATGCATAATAATAATCTGAAAATATCTTTATTTTTTGCTTTTTTGAAGGGGGAAGGCAGGGCAATTGGGGTTAAGTGACTTGCCCAAGGTCACATGGCTAGTAAGTGTTAAGGGTCTGAGACTGGATCTGAACTCAGGTCCTCCTGACTCCAGGGCCAGTGCTCCATTCACTGCACCATGTAGCAACCGCGGTTGAAAATATGTTAGTCTTTATTACCTATCTTTATCTGAAAGTGTCTTTCAGCGTTTTGAAATATGAAAAGATCTATGCTTTCACTGGTTTCTGTGATCCTTCCACCTGTCAACTCTTTGATACCTTATTGGAAAACAAAGGTAATTGGGGCTGATGGGAAGGGGAGGAAATTACTTATTAGGCACATAAAACATATTCCTAAGACTGGGTCAAGCAATTTATAAATATCTCATTTGATCCAACAGTTTCTTTAGTTGCTCTGGCCACTAATATCGATCAGCTGGTGTTTAAAATTCTTTCAGTGAGTTGTTGAGCTCTTAATCTAGGCTGAGGCTAAGGTGACACACAATCTGTCACCTTACTTCAACTTCACAAAAAAATTTGGCACAATTTAAGCTCTGTTAACTTAGTTTTCAGCAACTCAGAGTCAAGATGCAGGAAGTTATGATGAGGCATAAAAGTGGATTGGAAGAAGATGACATTGAGAAAGATAAGTGAGGAATGTTTCAAAAAGGAGATATCAGATAGCATTTATAGAATAATGTCCCTTAATTGCTCTATGACTTAGTTTCCCCATTTGAGATAATGAAAAGTTTTGGATAATCATTAATGTACCTCCTAGTTATAAAATACTAAGCAAGTAATGTTGGTATACTAATTAAAATCACATGTGTCTGGTATCCTATGACATAGAAAACAATTGCCTTACAAGGGCCTACCAAGTAAATCATTCATATACTTTTATCTTCCTTTTATAGGAAATGGAGGCTTAAATACATTCAAAGAATCACAGAATTAAAATGGACCTTATAGTCCACCTAGGCTGACTCTCCCTACAGCATACTCAACAAGGAGTCATCCGATATTTTCTTGAAGACATACAGTGAGGGATAATTCACAACCTCACAAGGCAGCACACCTCCTTTTTTGATAGCTTTAACATTTTATCATATATAAATGTTCCTCATTGCAACCTCTAAATATTGCTCCTTTTTCTTTCCTGTAAGCTGAGCAGAACAAATCTTGTCATTTTTCTGCATGACAGTTTTTAAAAGACTTAATATCAGTTATCACTACTCCTACCCCTACCCCCACCCCAATGTGTTCTCTTCTCAGGGATATACATATTTTGATCCTTCCAATGATGTACATAATGATCTCATGGCCTTTGTCCATCTTGGGTACCCTTCTCTGGACATGTTAGGTTTTGTATGACTTTCTTAGTGTTTCCTCAAATTGAATATAATATTACAGATATTGTCAGACTAAAGTATGATGATACCAAGATGCCCTATTCTTAGAAGTCTCTTTGTGCATCCTTAGATTGAATTAGCATTCTTGGCGTGGCTAGGTGGTGAAGTGAATAGAGCACTGGCTCGAGAGCCAGGAGGAACTGAGTTCAAATCCAGCTTCAGACACTTAACATTTACTGGCAGTGTGACCTTGGGCAAGTCACTTAACCCCAACTGCCCTGCCTTTCCCCGTCCAAAAAGAAAAAGAATTACCATCCTTTGCCACCACATATAATATAAACACAAATTGAATTTTTAGTCTACTGAAACCATCATATCTAACGCAAGAATTGCTGTCTAACCATACCTCTCCAATCTTATATTTATATTAATTTTATTAATGGAAAAATTAAAGGTCAGAGAATGAAAGTAATTTGACCAAGGTCATATTTGGTAAATGGCAGAACAGGGATTTGAAATCAGGTCTTTTGATTAGAAATCTGGTGTTTATTATCTTTCCCTCCCCATTTCACACAAAAAGCTGGGTGATAATTAATACTGAGATCCTTTTTTCCCCCTCTAACTCTTATGGTCATCTTTATTGAAGCAACATGGATCTAGAATTCAATTCTAGACTTCTTGAGTCCAAATCTAGAACTTTTTCCTCTCCCTACACCCAGAATCCCCATTTAATTTCTGTGTAATTATGGTCAAGTCATTGAACTTTAAATTAATTATGTGTCCCAACTCAGCACTCTTCCTGTTATTTGGTGCAATGACTATGTGTACAAGGCAAGATAAGCCCATGTGAAATATGGGATTCTAACAGAAGTTGTAATGAGGCAAATTTTATCTGTATGTTAGTGGTTTTAGGAAACACTTCTTAACAGCTAGAGTTGTCAAGTGGAAAAATCTGCTTTGAGTGGTGGTGTGTTTCCCTTGGAGAATTTCAAGCAGAAGCTGGATGACCATTTATCAGGTATGTTACAGAGATTTCTTTTGGATATAGGTTGGACTACATGATTCCTTAAGTACCTTCCAACCTTAAGTTTTATGTTTTTTAATCTCTTCTAATTTAGGATTAAATTTGGTAATTACAGGTAAGGCATGAGATGATAACATTTTGTTAGTAAGTCAATAAACATTTATATTGTATAGGTATTGTACCAAGCTGGGATGCCAAGTGAAAAAGATAGTCCTTCCCTCAAGGAACTCACATTATAACAGGAGAGACAGCATGCAAATAACCATGTGCAAATAAGCTATGTAGATGATAAGCTGGAGGTATCAATAGAAGAGGTACTAGAATTAAAGTATATCTGGAAAGTCTTCCTGTAGAAGGAAGAATTTTAGCTGGTACTTGATGGAAGCAAGGAAAATGCAGAGGTGGGAAGGAGATGAGAAAGTATTCCAAGCATGGGAGAAAACAGTATAAATATCTGTGGATAAAAAATGGAGAATGTTGATTTAAGACTAGGAAGAGGCCAGTGTCACAGGATCGATGAGTATGTTGGGGTGGGCTTGTAAGGTGTAAGAAGACAGAAAAGGTGGAAGAGACATATTATGAAGAGCTTTGAATGCCAAACAGGGTTTTATCTTTGATTCTGGAGGTGATAGGGAGCCAGTGGAGTTTATGGAGCGGGGCAGGGGAATGGTCATGACAAAGTCATACATATTTAGGGGACATCATTTTGAATTCTGAGTGAAGGATGGAAGAGAGTGATGAGAGACTTGTTGCTGGGAGACCAGATAAGGCTTTTGCAATAGTCCTTTGTGAGGTGATGAGGGCTTACACCAATGTGGCAACAGTACCAGACATATAAAGAGGATATTGCTGATGTAAAATCAACAGACCTTAGCAAGAGATTGTAAAGGGGGAAGAGGGATAAGGGATAGTGAGGTGTTGAAGTTGATACCTAGGTTGTCAGCCTAGAGGACGGGTATGATGGTGGTACCTTAAACAAAAAGAGGGAAGAATTGGGGGCAGGGGAGGGCGGGGAAAGCTACTAATTCAATTTTGTATGTGTTGAGGTTAAGATGGCTACAATGTATCAAGCTTGAAAAACAACAAAAAAAAGGGGGGACAGCTAGGTGGTACAGTGAATAGAGCACTGGTCCTGGAGTCAGGAGGACCTGAGTTCAAATCCAGCATCAGACACTTGACAATACTTGCATTATCTTGGGCAAGTCATTTAACCCCAATTTCCTTGCTTTCCTCTCTCCCAAAACAAAACAAAACAAAATTTCAAACCTTGAAATTACGACAGGCAGTTGGAGATTAAAAACTGAACTCAATAGATAGGTTGGATCTATATATTTGGGAATGATCAGCATAAGGATGATAATTGATTCCATGGGCACTGATGAGATCACCCATATAAAAAGCACAGAGGAGTAGAGATATAGAATAGAAGAGGAAGAAGTCCATGAAAGAGAGAGGTCTATAGGCTATCCATTCCTATCAGATATGACCTGGATGAAGATACAACAAAGAAGACAGAAAAGGAGTGTCAGATAGATAAGAGGAGAACAAGGAGAGAGTGGTGTCTCCAAAGTATATAGAGAAAAGAGTTTCAGGGAGAAAAAGTCCTTAGAAGTTATATAACATCAGAGAATGAAATGAGATGCTAGCCTCTACCACCTCTTTGGGGCTCCCTCTTATTTTGTGTGATTATGTTTTCCATTTAGAACAAAAGAATCTGTATTTGAAAAGAAATAATATAGGTCTTATCTAACTTGTCCATATGCTTATGGTGAATTCTTCATAATTAGATCAAAATATTTTGACTTTTTAAAAATGAGATATAGCATATTTTTGTGTATTTTAGATGGAGATGGCTAGGTTCAGTTTCAAGTAGAGTAATAAGCCCTGTCTTTGCCTGGATTTTCTATTATATCTTAAATCAGGTAGAGGTCCATTGGGTCTGCTGCCTCGTCGAGCAGGCAGGTTGTCACTTTACAGGCTAAGGAGGGAACTAAGATCATGTATCTAGATATCATTTTCTGTGCTATCCCACAGTACATTTCATTACTGTTGTACTTTTCCTGTGGGTAGCTCACTCAGGTAGCATGAGGTGTGAGTAACATACAGTACTTTCATCCACACTATATTCAATTTTAAAAATATTACTTTTGAAATAGCAGTGAACATGAACCATAAGTATTTAAGTACTTGACATTTCAGTGAAATTACAACATCTATCCCCAAAATCCCACTTGCATGACTTGAATTCATTTAATATTTTGTTCACTTTTCAGTGGGAACAGATTCAACAAAAAGCTCAGTTCCCTTTTAATGAAACCTGCAGGCAATGAATTTTACAAACAATTTCCTACTTGAAAAGAACTGAATTTTGCATCAGTTCTCCCTTGGAAATCTTCCTGCTTTTTATTCAGATTACAAGAATTCAGGATACTAAAAAAACTAAAGAATAGGAAGAGCTTTGCAATTTGAAACTGACATAAAAATTGTTTCTCCCTGACTAGGACAAGAAATGTACAGTGGTATTTACAAATTTTACTGGAAATATAAAATCTTTCCAAATAAAAATAAGGAAAAAGTTCTGAATGGCAGCATATTCTGTCTTCTTTAAATGAAATTTTACAATATATGATGGGGCTAACATTGTTTTAAAATAACCAACATTTTAAAGTATTTTTCTAGTTTAAGCATACACATATGTATAATATTCATGGCAATCAATGTATACACACATATATAGTTTATAGCCTCAATGATTAATATATGTATACATATATATGCATGTATATATGTATATGGGTGCATATATGTATATATACATATGTGTATATATGTTCTTGATGAGCAATATTAAAATAGCTTAACTAAAATATTATGAAGCTATATGCACAGTCACAGTGAATTGGTGGTTATTGCAATTTTCTTTTGTGTTTAAGTAATATGCATAGTCCATCTGAATACTTCAAGACAAATCAAGACTATGGGGGACTTAAAATAGTCTTCTGACAAGCCATCCAATAAGCATCATTTTCCCCCCTCTAATCATACTTGAAGCACTTTGAGAAAACACACACACACACATTTGGAACTGTGCCTAAACTAATATCTTTAATGTTCAATCCTAAATCCCATATCAACTATAATAGTAAATTCCAAATAAGCAAAACTGAAAACACAGAAAAAATGGATGAATATTTATATAAGTACAAAATATCTAAATAAGCAAAATAGCAAATAGCAATCATTAATCACCCAGCCAAGGGAACTAAGTCTATAACAAAACAAAGAAAGTATTCTATCAAACTTCTTTGACAAGAAAAACTGCTTTCTTGATAAACATACATTGAAGAAATAGAGCAGAAAAATTATTTTTGGACAACCTTTGCTGATTAATTTTAATACAAAAATGTTAAATAACATTAATAAAGCCACCATGGTAATATTATAAAATGTTAATATAAAATATTTTGTATTTCAATCTGACTAATGTGAAAATAAAAATGTTTAACAGGAATGTGTATGTAAAGACTATATTAGACTGCATGCTGTCTTAGGGAGGGAAGGATGGAGGGATGGGGAGAAAATTTTAAACTTATGGAAGTGAATGTTAAAAATGAAGAATAAATAAATTAACTTAAAAAAATCTCATATTTGACCCATATGTACAAAAATATTTATAGCATTTCTTTTTGTGGAGGCAAAGAATTGGAAATTATGGCAATGCCCATCCATTGGAGAATGACTGAACAAGTTAAGGTATATGAATGTAATGGAATACTATTGTGCTATAAGAAACAAGGAGCAGATGGACTTCATATTTACCTGGAGAGGCTTATACGAACTGATGCTGAGTGAGAAGAGCAAGACCAGGAGAAATGTGTACACAATTACAGAAACAATGTATGTGTGATGACCAACTTTGATAGACTGGACTCTTCTCAGCAATAGAGTGTTATGAGTTGACTCCATAAGACTTATGATGGAGAGAGATGTCTACATTCAGAAAAAGAATTAGAAAGAACAGAGTTTGAAAGCAGATTAAAGCAAACTACCTGTTCTCTTTCTTATTCTTGTTTGGTTTTGTCTCCTCTTTCCCATTGTTCACTCCATCTGCTAGAATCCTTCTTTATAACCTGATGAATGTGTAATATGAAAGTATTTGCAGATCCTATACTTGATTGTATGCCACCTGAGGAGGTGGGAGGCGGGGAGGGGGGAGAAAATTTGGAACTCATTGAATTGTGGAACTGAATCTTATAAACTAAAAGTAAACAAATAAATTAATAAAGACCAAAAATTATTTTATTTTAAAATCTCATATTTATAGTAGGAACATAAGCATTGTTCAATGCTAAAAAATAATGAGCAAATTCATTATAATGCTAATACAATTTTGAAAGTACATAATTATATCAATTAATGCAGGAAATGATTTCATCAATATCTATCTATACTATGAATTAAATGTGATTAAAAACCATTAGAATATAAGGATATATATATATATATATATATATATATTTATATTCATATATATATATATATATATATATATATATATACCTATATAGAAATAAATATATATATATATAATTATATATATGATGGGATAAGCAAGATTTTTCATTTTTAATGGAGAAAACTAGGAGCATTCCCAGAAAGAGGAAAGGAAAAGTAAAAGACAAAATTTTAAAACCACTGTTTGTTCATATAATATTAAAAATATTAGTTATGGCAAAAATACGTTCAAGGAAGGTATTACCAAAGACAAAGCAAGATTCCCCCTACTGAAGATAATATGATAATTTGATTAGAAATTCACAGGGAATGATCAATTTAGGCAAAACTTTTAATTTCTTCAGTTAACTAGTAACATGCATCCTATTTATCTCAATTTTTGTATATTACTAACAATTTTTTTAGGAAGCTGATATAAAATTTCATTAAAAGAAACTATACATGCTTATATATAAAACCTGCAACTTATGCTACCAGCAATCACATCAGATTTGTGTATTAAATCCACAAAACTTTCAACATAAACAAAGGGAGGGAGATATACATAGCTGCAGAGATATTCAATGATCCTGTTTGAACCATGTTGGCATGGTAAAAAAAAAAATGAGAAAAACCATGGCTGTTCAAATAGAGGGTATTTCATAGAATTGAACATGTTAATAAAATCCATATAGAGGAAAAATATGTCAAGAATGTTAATTGAAATAATGGGACAAATTAAAGTGAAGCAACTATAGCATCACTAGAACAATCAAATTGTATTTTAAAGAAGTAATTATCAAAACTAGTTGATACTCATTAAAAGTGAATAATAGATGAGATTAGATTGACAAAATCCTGGGGATAAAAAGACAGAAAATGGTCTAGTGCTCAACCAAACAATCACCAAAAATTTACTGAGTAACTATTATGTGTCAAACAGTGTTTTAGGACCTGGAGAAATAAAGGAAAATTTACTTACTAAATGTGGATGGATTGGATTGTAGCAAGACTTAAGGAAGGCAGACCCACCAGAAGGCTATTAAAATAATCCATGGTTAAGGTAATAATAGCCTTCATTATAGTGGTAGCAATGTCCTAGGGAAAAGGTGGGGTACAAGTGAGAGACAGTGCAAAGGCATTTTGTTATTATTATATTTACATGCCAAACTTTTCATCTGTTTCCCAAATTCCTCATTTATTTCTTCTTTGTACGTATGTGATAGAATTCCATCATTTATGTTTTTGTGTAATGGATATAACACTGGTGACTATATTTTTAAAAAGGAAATTTAAAATAATTTTCAGTTAACTTGAAAATGTTTCATTTTCTAAGTCAACGTGCAAAAAATTTATTTTAGGAAAGAAGTGAAATAGCAATTGCTCTTTTGAGATTGTGTCCATTACATTCATGGGACTTTATTTTTTAAGTTTATATAATGATTGTGAATGTTACAAATTTTATTGAACAGGTGTATGTATATGCAGATATTAATTTTATATATGCACACATAAACATATGCATATACACACTTTATAAGTAAATGTATCTTTTTCTTAGATTTTTTATGAAAAGAAATTGCACATGTTTGTGTATTACACATATACATAGCAACACATATAACATACTATATATAAAATGTATACAGACCTGTGTTTGTTTATCTCTATGAATCCATCCATCCATCCATCCATCCATCCATCTATCTATCTATCTATCTATCTATCTATCTATCTATCTATCTATCTATCTATCTATCTATCTATCTATCCATCTATCTATTCCTAAAGGATAAGGAACCTAAAGGAGGCTGTAAGGCAAATAATCATCCTTTCAAGCCATTCATTTTGCAAATGAGCAAAAGGTAAGGCTGCGAAATGTTATTTGTCTTGTGCAAGGTTATAGACTCTTAAGTACAATGGAATTTGAACTCTGTCCCAGTGACTATGAATTCAACTCTCTTTCTACTGTACCATGCTAAATTAATTCATGCATTAGGCATTTTATTTAGCTTCATGAAAGTACATCAAATGCAGTTATCTACTATTCATGCATAATTTGCATAATTTCTCTCATTCCTTCTCCCTTTTCTCAATTTTCCATTTTAACAGTTTGAAAAAAAAATGTGGTCATATGCTGTTCCTTTAAAATATGTGTGTGTATGTATGTGGGTATGTACACACACACAAAGTTAAGAAGAACTGAAAATTACAACTTTCATCTTTAGCTCACTTAGTCACAAAGGAAATCAATAGCAGTACTGATTAAACTCCGAAGTATTTTTGTCTCCCAAACCAATCCCCCCCTCCATATTATAAAACTGCAAAGAAAATTCCAGAGAAAGCCTTTTATCTTCTTTTTAAAAATGTAGTTTTCAGCTATATTGGCGATTTTTCCTTCTCTCTGACCATGTTTCTAAGAGCAAATGAATCTCCATGAGAGGAAAAAAAGAGATTGTCAGAGAAAAATGTATAAAAATTTGACCAATAAACTTTGATGCATGAAAATTGTTTTTTTTCAGCTAAATCAATAGCCTAAAGCTTGTTTGTTTCAATTGTTATAATTTTCAAAGTAATCCCTGGATAGAAATGGAAATGATGAAAGTATGGTATCTTCAGGGTTCCTTAAGAGCAAAAAAAAAAGAATGATCATTATGCCCTGCCTAGTGAAGTTGCCTGAGGAAGACCTATTTTTTTTCTCCCCTACCAACAGAGATCTAAGATGAACTGTATGTAGAACTCCACAACCTGAGGGTGTGCATGTTCTCTCGGAGGGAAGGCCCCAAACTCCAACAGCTGTTGGGTTGCAAGTGGGGGTGGAGGTAGATATATATCTGTGGTAAGTTTCAATAGATTGTATTTTGCTTTACTATAAAGCAAAACCTTGCATCTAGTCAGAAATGAATCTTCAAAGTTGACCTAGGTCTTCCCACTAAATGCCTGCTTTATTGAATACATATATCTGGTATCTATAAATCATACTTCTATATGTATTTTCTGTAAATAGACTTGTTACTTTATGGCCCAGGAGAATTATTAGCATCATGCACTTTTAAGATTCTACATATTTCTTTCTCTATTCTTGAAGGTAAACATTGACATCCTTTGTATTGTAACTACTTCAGGAACACTAAAAGTTGAGGCAATGAACAATTACTTTTTTGAATATCATTTTCTTTACCTCTCAAATAAGAGGGTATTTGCTCTTTTTTGTTGATTTGCTGTGGAGGAAAAATAAAAGATATACCATATTTGGATACTGCTTAGGGAAATATAAAATAGAAAACAAATATGGGAATTTTCCTTACACAATTCTGAAACACTGTCTCCCAATTCATTATCTAGATAAATAATTGAAGGCACAGAGCATCTTGAACATTTCATCATGTTAGCATTACCAAAGTAACAACTAGCATAAGCACTGTAAAATGTGCTTAGGGGAAAGTCAGTTTCCACTGTAGTATGTGGGAAAAGAAAGAAATGTTGGACCTCAAGATACAAGGTCTTGTGGTAAGAGAGATCTCACCTGGTAGGGGTGTGTGGATGAGAGACTTTGGTATACTGGCTTCTGATGGTTTTGGAGAAGAGGCACTGGGACAGAGACAAGAATAAGTCCAGGGTGATGTAGATCACCTGTGATAAAAATTTGGGACATATTATTCTTGCTAATGAGAAATTACATTTAATTGTTCTTGACCCCTGGCTGAGTAGAAGTATTGTCAACTTCCTCTAAAATATCAGTACTCTTGTAAAATCCCTGGTAGTCTCAACCTTTTCTTTTTACTTATGAGGAAACTGAGGAACAAGGTACCTACTAAATATTATTGAATTGAGTTATTAGAGTAAAAAGGGATGTTATTAATACATTAATGGATAGTGTTAACTGTTACATAGGTTTCTGCAAAGCTGAACTCAGTTAGATATGTTAACATAATATTGGAAGGATGGACAAATAAGGCTTTAATAACTAAAGTAATTAAGCCAAAACTCTCGTGCTTTATTCTTCCAAAAATATCTAAATACAATATTGCCCAATTTTGTAAAAGTTAGGTCCTAAGAACTTGATCATTATTAGGGCATTTAGGAGGAGTCTACATAGACAGAGAGAATGTGTGAGTTGATTATGTTTTGATAATTTTAGAGTAAAAAAAAGGAAAGTTGAGAAATAGGTATGTACCAAGAGAAAGGAAAAGAGAGAGTTAGAATGGGAAAAGTTTTTTTTTTTCACATAAAAGAGGCTTTCAAGGAAGAAATTTTATTGTGGAGAGGAAAATAGAAAAGAGTGATGAGAAATGCTTGAACCTCACTCCCATTAGAATTGGTTCAAAGAAGGAAGAATAGAGATACACATTTCAGTTGTGTATAGAAATCTTATTCAATAGAGATAGAGGAGGGGAAGGAAATAAAGGATATGAGGGGGATGATAAAAAGGAAGTTAGATTAAGAGAAGTAGAAGCCAGAAGCATAATAGAAACACATGCACACACAGAACAAAGAGAAAAGAAGATAATGGAGGGAAATACAAAGTTATAAATTATATCTATGAATGTGAATGGGATGTGCTTGCCTATAAAACAGAAGTGGAGATTAAAAAAGTTTAGGAACCAAAATCCAACAATATGTGATTTATGAACAACACACTCAAAACAGTAAAACACACACAGAGTTAAAATAAAGCAAAAACAGACCTAATTTGAATAGCAAAGTAGTTCAAGATGCAACCTAATTGGACATATCCTACAAACCGGAGCCTAATTATTAATAAAAAAAGATGGAAAATCAATTGAGGGGTAGTAATTGTGACCTCCGAGAAAGCAAAGATAAACTTAATTTAAAAAGATAATCAGAAAAAAACTGCATTTTGCTAAAAGGTACTATAGACAATAAAGTAGTATAAAAAATTTACACTAAGTTTCTCTGATAAAGGACTCATTTCTCAAAGTTTTAGGGAGTGGAGTCAAATTTACAAAAATAAGAGCCATTCTCCAACTGAGAAATGGACAAAGGATATGAACAGGGAGTTTCCTGGAAGAAAAAACAATCAAAGCTCTTCATAATATGCAAAAATACTCTAAATCCTTATTGATTCGAGAAAGGCAAATGACAAATTCTTTAGGGGATAAAGGAAAATAGGTAAATTTATGAATGATTTTTGGAGTAGTGAGGTGGTCCAATCATTCTGGAGAACAATCAGGAACTATGCTCAAAGGTAAATAAAACTATGCATTCCCCATGATTCAGCAATACCACTACTAGATTTTTTTACCCCAAAGAGATAAAAGAAAAAGAAAAAGGAAACGGACTTATACACATAAAAATATTTATAGCAACTTTTTTTTGTGTGTGTTGGCAAAGAGTTGGAAACTGAAGAAATGTTCATCAAATGGTGAATTACCGAACATGTTATAGCATATGACTGCAATGGAGTAGTCTTGGACTGTAAGAAATGATGAGGGGGAGGGTGGTTTTAGAAAAAAAAACGGCAATAACCTATATGAAATGATGCAAAGTAAGTGCAAAGAGCCAGGAAATCATTTTGCATAACAAGAACAATGTTGCAATGATGATCAGCTGCAAAAGAATTGGCTATTGTAATCAATACAAAGATCCCAGACAATTCCAAATGACTCATAATGAAAAATCACTATCTTCCTCTAGAGAGAGAACTGGTGAAATCTGACATCTCATATGTTTTGTCTTTTCAGTGGATGATGGAGGGTTGGGAAGGAAGGAGAGAATCTGGAACTCAAAATTTTAAAAAGAAAAGTATGCTATAATAAAAAAGAAAGAGAAAAATACAAGTTATATTTGAAACATTCCTACCCCCCCCCAAAAAAAAAGAATAAGCCAAAATGAACGGATTGTTTTACAAACACCCTAGGCAACAGAAAAATGTAAAGGATAAATAGACATACCAAGGAAAGCATAAGTAGCAAAATAAATAAGACAGAACAAAGAAGAAAAAAAAAACTAGAAAGAGAATGGTATCTATTGTATTAAAAACAGTAACAAAATAAGAACTAAAGGACCATTAACAGATTTTTCTCTAAAATTAGGAAATGATTAAAATTGTATTTCAACTAAATAAGTAATAGTGGTGGAAAAAGGTGTACAGCCCAATTTATTAAAACTTATGAAACCATATCTATACACTATTCTAAGGTCCCCCCCTTTTTTCAGGGGAGGTGAAGGGGTGACTAAACTGTAGAACGGGGGAAAAAACATTAAAGAGGGGAGGGGAGTGTGATAGTAATGGAATATAAAGATCCCCCTGTATTGGCTTGGTTTTCAAATTGATTGTGTTAAAACCCAGAGCTTGTTAATCCCACCTGTGGGATGGAATTGTTGATATGAAAAGAGAGTCCTGAACTGGGAGGAGCTGGTGACGTAGATTTGGAGAGACAAGAGAGAGGCAGAAGAACTTTTTGGAAGCACCACCCTCGTGGAGGCAGAGAGAGACTGAGAGGATTGCTGAGGGCTACTTTGAATTGCCCTGGACTTTGGAGACCTGCCCCCAGAGCTGCCAAGGACTGAGGAAACATGGTTGTTTTGCTGGTACTTTGTCTGTCTGTTTTGATGTTGTTTTGCCAGATTTGTCCACTGGTGAAAGACAGTCCTGTTGAAGAAGTCCTGAAACCTGGCTGTTGGCTAAGAGCTCCTGAGATTGTCCTGCAGACAGAGAGTGAATACTGTCCACTGGTGAAGGACAGTGCTGTTGTTGCAGGGGTCTGGGAACCTTTCTGTTGGTTCAGAAGCCATGTAGAAGGATTTTCTTGTTGTATGTTTACAGAAATCCTGGGAGAGGGTTTTGCTAATGTGTTTCAGGGGTTTTAAAAATGAATACATTTAAAAAATGAAGACACACTTGGATAATGAGAGCATTGAATGAAATGTATTACATTCTTGGAGAACCTAAAAAGGGAGTAGTTGCTTATCATAATCTCAGATAAATCAACAATGCATAATCAAATGAATCTCTGATCTATTAACTTGGATATTCCCCTCAAACAATGTTGATTATAACCCATTCCATGACTGCATCTTGAGTGTCTCTAACCATAGCTTACCATAACTTCACTACAACTTATCCTCCCAAAACTCTTACAACTTTTCTTAAGTTCTGACATTAGCTATCCATTTTTTGCCATAGGAAAAAATACATCTTTTGTGCCTGTCATACATGTCTCCTATTCTTCTCTGAAATTCCTCATTAGTTAAATCATTTAGTTTGTTCACATCCTCCATTGATGACTGTGTTATAGTCATTTATATATCTTTAGAGACTTGTACAATTCATGTTATTGATACATTACTGCAACATGTTGTTCATGTGCCCTCTTACATAACCAAAATATACATACTGATGGACAGAATTCTTTAGGTTGTCCATCCAAATGCATGTCATATTCTATGTATTAGACAACTGCCTCCTTGACAATGGTGTATTTTGATGTATTTGATGAGTGTTCATCTTACCTTTCTTTTATTATCAGGGAATCATTACACAGGGTTATTTCTGTTAGATATTCCTAAGAATCTTGAATGATTTTAATATATAGATGATACACATTTTGAGAGTGTTAGATAATATAGCAATTTATTGCCTTATCAATTCAAATGATTTTTCATAATCAGTAAACACTAAACACATTGAGATCTTGTATTCTCCTTATTTTCAGTTAATTATGAAACAATATAATTCAGTGATACGTTTGAATGCATTGTTGAAAATTGCTAGTGAAAATTTTCTTGAAACCCAGTAATATCCTTGCAAGTAAGCATATAATCCTCATTTGTTGATGCTTTAGCAGGATTCTCTGTCTCTCTCTGTCTCTGTCTCTCTGTCTCTCTCTGTCTCTGTGTCTCTCTGTTTCTGTCTCTCTCTGTCTCTCTGTCTCTCTGTCTCTCTGTCTCTGTCTCTGTCTCTCTGTCTCTCTCTCTGTCTCTCTCTCTCTCTCTCTCTCTCTCT
>NW_027186315.1:1478801-1625730 GCF_028583685.1 Petaurus breviceps papuanus | reverse complement strand
CTCTGTCTCTGTCTCTCTCTGTCTCTCTGTCTCTGTCTCTCTCTCTGCCTCTGTCTCTCTCTGTGTCTCTGTGTCTCCCGGTCTCTGTCTGTCTCTGTCTCTCTCTGTCTCTGTCTCTGTCTCTCTCTGTCTCTCTGTCTCTCTCTCCCTACCTCCCTCTTTCTGTCTGTCTCTCTCATGAATTAATCAGATCGAACATTTTCCCCACACCTTTGTTAGATTTTTCTCATTCAGATACCTTTCATGTTGATTCTTTATTAATCTCATAGCTATGTGACCACCAGCACTGATTTTACCAGTTTGTTTTTGGATTTGCTTTCTTTGGACCAAACTGAACAAGATCACTAAAAGAAAGTTGAACTGTAACTAAAAAGAATGAAAATCCTAAAGAAGAAATCAAGAAATATACTTCCATCCTCATGAAAGAGAGATAGGATGCAAATAGGACAGAATACTGTAAATATACTTTGCTAGTGTTGGAATTAAGACAACCTGAATTTGAATTCTGCTTCAGACACTTGACAGTTGTCTGACTTTGGGCAAGTGACTTCAACTCTATTTGCCTCAATACTTCATATGTAAATATGTGGATAATAATAGGACCGAACTGTCATCATTCATGAGAGGATAAGATAAGATATAATTCTGAAAGTTCTATAAAAATCTTAAAGCACCATGTAATTATTGTTGCTGTTTATCATCATAATCATCAATATTACTGAATTTATATAATAACTGAATTGATCTCTTTTTATTATTAAATTTTTTTAGAAGGGAGAACTCAGTTTTGAGAAGACTGATGTAAAAAAAATAATTAAATATGATTTAAAAACCTATTTATTAAAAGAGCTAAGAATAAATATTAAAATAGCCATAGATACTAAATTATTATGTGAAATAAACATGCAGCTATGCTTTAGAAACTTCTCAAATTATGCTTTACTGTTTTCCTTCATGGGTTAACTCTGAACTTAGTTTCATCCCAGCTTTGAGTAAAAAAAAAAAAGAATTTTTCATCTCAAAATATATCTATTTTTAAAATTGAAAGTATTGTTAGTACATAACTTTGGTCATATCCAATTGTTTGTGATTCAATTTGGGGTTTTCTTGGCAGAGAAACTGGAGTGGTTTGTCATTTACTTCTCTAACTCATTTTATAGATGAGGAAACTGAGGTAAACATGGTTAAGTGACCTGCCCTGGGTCACACAGT
Source organism: Petaurus breviceps papuanus (assembly GCF_028583685.1). Classification (NCBI taxonomy): domain Eukaryota; kingdom Metazoa; phylum Chordata; class Mammalia; order Diprotodontia; family Petauridae; genus Petaurus; species Petaurus breviceps. Next base: position 1,624,518 of record NW_027186315.1, on the reverse strand, counting down.
AAGAGTCTGAGATCAGATTTGAACTCAGGAAAATGAATTCCTGACTTCAGGCCTGGTACCTTATTCCCTGTACCATCAACCTGTCCCAAAAGTCTGTCTCAGACAATGTATATACATGATTGGGTATTTGAAGGGTGAAGACCAGTTTGGTCTTTATTCTTTTCTCTAGCAAGAGAGAACTAGCTATCTGTTAGAATTAATCAAATATATGAATTACATTAAAATACTTTTTTATAAAATCTGCAGTTTTCATCTCCTAACCAGTAAGGAGTTATCAAAGTAAAAGTGAAAGATAATATCTTATTAAAACACCACCTCCCCCCATACCCCACATTTCGAAATCTATGTTTGCACAATTCACTAAATGATAGGTCTAGGTTTTGAGGTAACATCAGTAGTTTTCTAGTCCAATCCATGCCCTAAAGACATTTAAATACAATTTTAAAAATCATTTGGGTTCACAATTATTATTACAATTATTGCAAAATTACAATTATTATTATAAGATTTTAAAATCCTTAAAAGTGTAATTTAGATAAGGGAAACTATTTAGTTATTTCTACCTTCCTCATATTGACATCTTTGGGCTTGATTGCTACATTCATAAGTTATCTACTGAATTTTCACTTGGATGGTTATAGGAAATAGGCCTGATGCCAATAACCAATTAGTTCAGTTTTGATGTTGTGATGAAGAGAGGCACTTATGATTTAAAAATAAAAGGTGGTTTACTTTGTCCTATCATAAAAAAGATACACAATAGTAGAATGGCACTTTTTGTGATATGGAACCCTCTTCTCCTCCATATGGAGAATTCCTTTTTTAATCAGGGAAGGATGTGGTAATTTAAATGCCCTTCAGTCAAATGATTCATGAAATCTAAGAGGTGCCTACATTTTATTGGGTAGAACCTTTTATCACCAAGACAAAATAGCCAAAGGTCACAAGAAAGCTGCTTGAGAAAAGCAGAACTTGAAACTTGCCCCATTTTCAATACAATCAAGTCCCTTTGTTACCTTTTAAGGAAAATCTAGCCTAACCCATTTTGCAGGACAAGGGCAGGAGTAGCGAATGCTGGTAGGTGTTCATCCTTTCACAGATGGCTTGAAATAATTGGCATAACATGCCCCAAACTGAACTTATCTCCCTCTCACCTTCATCTGTTATTTTTCCTAAAGTTTCTCTTTGGCTAACAGCAACACAGAATCACATAATTTCAGTTTAAAGGGATTTCAGGGATAATTTGTACTAACCAGTAACAGCAACAACAAAAAATCTCCTATAGGACATGTCAAATAAATGGCCATAGAAATATTATGTGTGGGATGGCTAGGTGGTGCAGTGAGTAGAGCGCCAGCCCTGGAGTCAGGAGGACCTGATTTCGGTTCCGGCCTCAGACACTTAACATCCACTCCCTCCCCCGCCCCCCCCACACAAAACTAGCTGTGTAACCTTGGGCAAGTTACTTAACCCCAATTGCCCTCAAAAAAAGGCAAAAAAGAAATATCATGTTTAACTCCAGTGAAACAAAAAACCATCATCTCCTCAAGCATTCCCTTTTAATTTAAGATGGCTATAATTGTTAAGAATATTTTTTTGCTCAATATTTGATTTTTTTTCGATTTCTACATATTAATTCTTACTCTGCCTTCTGGGATCAAGAAGAAAACTTTTAAAATTCATTCTCCCAATGTTTCAGGCTCAAAACCTTGATCACACTTGTTTCTTCTCCTTTCTTTATTCTATACATCCACTCAGGTGCCTACTCTCAGGATATTTCAAAATATTTATTGAATCTTCTCTCTCTGTGTGCACTTCATCCTTCTCATGGCATCCCATCTAGATTAGGGCCTTATTGCCTCTTTCCAAGAGCACTATAATAATCTTCCTAAATCTGCCTATGGCCTCTCCCCTCTCAAAAAAAAAAAACATTTCTATAATTTGTTTAATGCATAGAACTGGTTAATTCATTTTGCCAGCAAGCTTTCTGTCTGCTAATCAAGCAAAAAAAACAAACATTTTTAAGGGTCTACTTTGCACCCTGTCCTCTGCTAAATTGTGCGGAAACAAAGTGAAACTGTTTCTGCCTACTGTGTCTTCATCACCAACTTAATGTAAAACAAATCTTATCCTAGCCTTTTAAGTCCTAAACAATCTGGCTATTTGTTTCTTACCTTCTTGGACTGTTTTAGAATAAATAAATTTTCTTTAATATATGAAAATCTCGAGGATAACAGAATGATTTGCTATTTTGTCTTGTATTCTACTGTTTGTATTAATCTGTTGTCACATTCACCAAATGTTCAAAATGAATCTCCCCACCTTGGTCTTTTCAAATTGGTTCCCTGATTCAAGGAGCAAGTCAAACCTTCTTCATAGGGCTTTCCCTTGCTGTAATTGTTCCCTTGTCCTTGATTTACTCCTGTCACCCTGTTTCTTTTCATCTGTGCTCTTGTTTATTTACTAACATGTATAAGAATCCTGTTTATACTTGTTTTATGATCCTTCCCACATCATCAGTTTCTTGAGGACAGGAAGTAGGGATAGCATTTTTTTCCCTTCTGTAGATGTATATTCTTCTGTACTTCTCATGTAGTATATGTTTAATTTTTTTGAAAGCCAAATTTTCTGTTCAGCTCTGTTTTTTTTTCCATCAATAATGCTTGAAAATCCTCTATGTCATTGAATGACCATATTTTTCCCTGTAGCATTATACTCAGTTTTGCTGGGTAGGTGAGTCTTGGTTTTTAGTCCTAGTTTCTTTGACCTCTGGGATATCATATTCTAAGCCCTCCAACCCCTTAATGTAGAATCTGCTAGGGCTTGTGTTATCCTGATTGTGTTTCCACAATGCTCAAATTATTTCTTCATTACTGATTGCAGCATTTTTCCCTTGACCTGGAAACTCTGGAATTTGGCTAAAATATTCCAGGAGTTTTTTGGGGGGTGATATTTTTCAAGAGGTGATTGGTGAATTCTTTTAATTTCTATTCTGCCCTCTGGTTCTACAATATCAGACAGATTGTACTTGATAATTTCTTGAAAGATGGTGTCTAGGATCCTTTCTTGATCATGGTTTTCAGGTAGTCCAATAATTTTTAAATTATCTCTCCTGGATGTGTTTTCCAGATCAGTGGTTTTTCCAATGAGATATTTCACAATGCCTTCTATTTTTTCATTTGTTTGGATCTGTTTTATAGTATCTTGATTTCTCATAAAGTCATTAGCTTCCAATTGCTCCAATCTAATTTTGAAGGAGTTATTCTCTTCAGTTAATTTTTGAAATTCCTTTTTCATATGGAAAATTCAACTTTTTAATGCATTCTTTTCCTCACTGGCTTTTTTGGGACTCTTATGCCATCTGAGCTAGTCTACTTTTAAGGTGTCATTTTCTTCATTGTATTTTTTGGGTCTCCTTTAGCAGGCTATTGGCTCACTTTTCATGATTTTCTTGCATCATTCTCATTTCTCTTCCCAATTTTTCCTCCACTTCTCTTACTTGATTTTCAAAATTCTTCCTGACCTTCTCCATGGCCTGTAACCAATTCATATTTTTCTTGGAGGCCATTGATGCAGGAGTTTTGAATTCACTGTCTTCTTTCCTCTCCATGCCTTGATCCTTTTTATCCCCAAAAAAGGATTCTATGGTCTGTTTGTCCTTCCTCTGCTTGCTCATATTGCTAGCCAATTACTTGACTTTTGAGCTCTTTGCCATTCTGCTTCCAGAATGGAGAAGCTTTTTTCCCAAATTGCTGGGATTTTCACAGCAGCTGGTGCTATTAGGAGGGCACTGTTTCTACAGCCCCCACAAGTTCTGGTTCACTGGCCACACACCCCAGGACCTCCTCCCAAGACTGTGATCCAGATTCAAGCAGGTTAAAGCAAGAGTGATTGCCCTCTGAATGGTTGCATGGTAACCCTACCATCTACAGGCCAGAAGCTCCTGAGGCAGCCACTCGATGGGGCTGCACAGCTGTCACGCCTCAGCTGCTTCTCACCCTGGGGCAGGGGTCAGACCATGCTCTTCTGTCCCCTTCTGTTCCAACAGAGTTCCACACTGACCTTTTACTTTGTCTTTGGCATTTATGGGTGGAGAAGTCTGGAAACCACCACAGCTGCTGGTGGTTAACTCTCCTCTAAGTTTAATTTTTTTGAAATTTAAATGAACTCTAGAAGTGATTATTGTGTATATAAGAACACAAATCCTCCAGAAAGTATTTGAAACTAAATGTTAATATTCAAGAATCATTGTTCTTTAAAGGACAGCCTTGGAGTAAAGAAGATGGATTGAGATTTCACCTCTGAGATTAAAGTATGACCATATGCAACCCACCGAACCTAAATTTTTATTTTCTCATATTTAAAAGAACAATAAATTCTAAAGGAACTACCTCATAAAGTTATTGTTATATCAGATGAGTTAATGTGAATGAATTGCTTTGAAAACTTTGATGTGACATAGATAAAATTATACACGATATAACTAACAAAGGTTTATAGTATGTCAATCAAATAATTATTGATCCTTTCTCATGTTCAAGGCATCATATGTCTCCCCACAAGAAACCCAAATAGATCATCATAGTCATCAAACCAGTAATTTTGATCAACTATATTTGTTTGAAGGTACCTTAAATTGGTTCCTTGCTTATCAGTATAAAGTGATAATGCTTGAAAGTCACAGGAAAATAAACATTTCATATTGGTGAATATTTTCAGGATATGAAGGTTATAAGTACTGATCCTGGAGCTATGAAATTATTGCCCTTTACAATCATACTTGAGCATCAACTTCTTTGTGTCTATTTCCTTGCTTCTCAGATTGATTACGAAGAAACTCACTCTACCTGACACATAACCACATCCATGAAAAATTAATATTGAAATGAGGATATTTTTCTAATTTTACTTTTCTCTTTATATAAATTATATTATTCAAATTGAGTAAAACCTTTTTAGAGAGTAACTACAGATGCTGTTACAGAGATAAAAACAAATTTTCTAACATATTTATGTCCTAATTTCTTAGTAGTATCTAAATTCTAACCCCTATCATACAATACAGTATTATTTGCATTTCAACATAAGTTGAACTTTCCATCTCCTTGTAGATTTAATTTTTCTGGAACTTTCATTTAGATATGAGAATGAAGTTCACCACCTTTCTTTTGGGGCTAATATTCTTAGTACCATAATATCATACATCATATACAGGTATAGTATGTGTAGGATGGTTGATGTTGCCAAGACGGTAGTTCTCATTATCTCTGAGGGTCCAATAGGCATGGCTTTCAGAAGATGCAACACGTTTAAATTTTGTCTTTTCTTTTATCCTCACTATTTGGCCTGGACTAAACTAGGCTAATCTAATCACTTGGGGTCAGGGGTTAAAAATGCAATAAAACATATGTAGCAAATAAAGTTCAAATAAATAAAACCTTTTTAAGAGATCCAAGAAGTATAATGTATAAAACTCTCCAGTCACTTCCAACTCTCTGTGACCCCATCTGGGGTTTTCTTGGCAAAGATACTGGAATGGTCTGCCATTTCATTCTTCAGCTTATTTTATTGATAAAGAAACTGAGGAAAACAGGATTAATTGACTTGTCCCAGGTCACATAGCTAGTACATATCTAAGGCAAAATTTGAACTCTTAAGGCTCATCTTCCTGACTCCAGGTGTGGCATTCTCACCACTGTGCCACCTAGCAGCCCCTTCCTAAAATAAAGAAGACATAAAAAAAATTGTCTCCTTTTCTCTTGGGTGAAGTAGCATCTTAAGAAGTAGTTTATTTAAAGAAGCAACAGAATAAACCCAAGACATTCTTATTACAAGTTGTAATCTCAACCAATCTTTAATTTTACTTTTATTATTCACTCTTATGGTTCTAATTTCACTATTGTTTAGCTCATTCTCCAAAGAAACCTCAGGGTCAGAGATCAGGTTTTCTACATGTAACCTACTGGTCCCTACCTCCATTGGGAATAAATAACAGTGTACATAAATAACAAATTCATTAATTAAAAGTTCTTCTGCCTTCAAGATTCAATTTTTAAAAATCAAAAGCACATTTACCTCTGCCTCTAGTTGTTTAAGACCAAGGATAATCTATTTTCAGTCTCTTTGTGTGGATAATGCACCTTTCCCATAGATATTAATGATTGTCAGAGTAAATTTGAATTTTTACTTTCTCTATAAAAGTCTTATCCTGTCATTTCACAGACTGAAATAAGAGGCTTTTTTTTCTTTCTCTTTCAGAATGGGTTCAATAAAAACTGCAATCAGTAATCAGAATCAAGGCTCCTATATTTGGCCACCAAGGGTTTCTTTCCTCTACTAAAAAATGGATGTAACTGCAAGACAACTGCAAAACAAACACTGTCTCTACACTAAATATTCTGGACCCAATCCAACCTACGATAGTCTAGAGTTCAGTCTTTAGGGTAAAAATCAAATAAGGCGCTCTTAGAGAATAATACGTAAAAGAAACTATTTTATCTATTACAAATTAAAAGCTTCTGAAGTTAAAAAGATAAAACAATGCCTGCTATCTCCCACTCTAAGCATCCCCATCTAGTAATAGTCACCAGGTCAAGAACTTAAGAAAATATTCCCCACAGGTTATAGATTCTTAGGTATATTCCTTTATGCCAAGTTCCCCTTAGCCAGGCCTTTTATATATCAGGCAAAAAATCAATAAAATGTTTCTTTATCCATCAAAAGATCAGAGTAAGATATGACATAGAGGCCAGCATGTATAATGCCATTTGGGTGCCAGGAAGGACCTCAGAGGAGAAAGTAAAGGAAGAATGAAAGGGCAGCACAAAGGGGAAAGCAGAGAAGAAGGTTAACCTGTAGGAGTGTGGACATGACCCTGCCCTCCAAATTATGCAGATGCGATGGACTAACCATTATATATTCCCAGAAGGTGGCCCAGGACAATACCTACCTTCTCAGCAAGAGCACTGAAAGAATAACAAGATAATTGAGGCAAGAGTTGTGTGGGATAAACAATGGTCTTAGCACAGCCATAATAAGATCTTCCTCTAAGGTTTCCTTTTGTGATATGTTTATTTGGATATCCCTTGCATGGGATGTATGGCCTTTGCCTTTTTCTAAAATATTAGGAATTAATCCTAGTTGAAATCATTAACAACTTTAGCAAAGTTGCAGGATACAAAATTAACCCACATAAATCGTCAACATTTCTATGTATTATCAACAAATCCCAGCAGCAAGTGATAGAAAGAGAAATTCCATTTAAAATAACTATAGAAAACATAAAATACCTGGGAGTCTACTTGCCATGACAAAACCAGGAACAACATGAACACAATAACAAAACACTTTTCAAAGAAATAAAATCAGATATAAAAAATTGAAAAAATATTAAATTGTTCATGGGTAGCCAAGTCAATATAATAAAAATGACAATTCTACCTAAATTAATTTACCTACTCAGTGCCACACCAATCATGCTACCAAAAATTATTTTATTATATGGCTAGAAAAAAGAATTAACAATGTTTTACTGAAAGAAACAAAGGTCAAGAATATCAAAGGATGGGGCAGTTAGATGGCACAGTGAATAGAGCATTGGCCCTGAAGTCAAGAGGACCTGAGTTCAAATTCAGCCTTAGACACTTGACACTTAACTACCTGTGTGACCCTGGGTAAGTCACTTAACTCCAATTGCCCTGCCTTCCCCTCTCCAAAATAATAACAACAATAATAATAATAATAACTTTAAAAATTATCAAGGGAATTAACAGAAATAAAAGTGAAGGAATGTGGCCTAACCGTACCAGATTTCAAACAGCATTATGAAGCTGTAATCATATAAACAATAGGGTACTGGCTAAGAAATAAATAGCATGGTTGACCAGTGGAATAGATTAGGCACCAAAGACACATAAATGGACCATAGTAATCCCATGTTTGATAAACCCAAAGACCCCAGCTTTTGGGACAAGAACTCACTATTTGATTAAAAAAAAACAACAACCATGAAACCCAAAACAAAACAAAACCTACTGGAGAAACAGGAAAACAGTATGGCAGACACCAGGTATAGATGAACATTTTATACTATATGCCAAGATAAGGTCAAAATGATTCATAGTTTATACAAAAAGGATGGTACCATAAGCAAATTAAGAGAGCAAGGAATACTTTACTTGCCAGGTCTATGAAGAAGGGAAGAATTTATGACCAAACAAGAGAGAGAAATTTTGAGATGTTAAAATCGATCATTTTGATTATGTGTGTGTGTATATATATATATATATCATATGTGTGTGCATATATATGGCTTTTGTACAAACAAATCAATACAACCAAGATTACAAGGAAAGTAGAAAGTTGTGAAACTTTTTTTTCAGTAATGCCTCGTTTCTCAAATATATAGAAAATGGAGTCAAATTTATAAGATCGAAATCAATCCCCAATTGATAAATGGTCAAAAGATATGAACAGTCAGTTTTCAGATGAAGAAATCAAATCTATCTAGAGTCATGTCGAAAATGCTCTAAATCATTGTTGATTAGATAAATGTGAATTAAAACAAGTCTGAGGTACCATCTCGTATTTATGAGATTGTATAATATGACAAAAAAAGGAAACTGATAAATGTTGGAGGGGATGTGGGAAAATTGAGACACTAATGCACTGTTGGTAGAATTTGTGAACTGGTCCTACCATTTTGGAGAGCAATTTTGGAACTCTGTCCAAAGCATAATCAAAATGTTCATACCTTTTGATGCAACAATATCACTACTACATGTGTATCCCAAAGAGAGTTTTTTAAAAAGGAAAAAAAAATCCCAACTATTTGTACAAGTATAGTTATAGTAGGTCTTTCTGTGGTGGTAAAGAATTGAATATTGAGGGGATGTCTGTATAGCTGAACATGTTGAGGTATGTGATTGTAATAGAATAATATGACACCATAAAATATGATGAGCAGGTTGATTTCAGGGGAAAAAAACCTGCAAAAATTTAAACAAACTTATGAAATTTGAAGTGAGCAGAACCAGGAGAACATTATACACAGCAATATCGAATGATGATCAACTATGAATGGCTTAGGTATTCTTAGCATTACAATGATCCAAGACAATTTCGTCAGACTCATGATGAAAAATGCTATCCACATCCAGAGAAAGAACTAATGGAGTCTAAATGCATATCAAAGTATACTATTTTTCATTTTATTTTATTCATGTTTTATTTTCTTTTAGTTTGTTTCTTCTTTTGCAACCAAACTAATATGGGAATATATTTTACATGATTGCACATATGTAGCCTATATCAAATTGCTTACCATTTTTGGTCAGGAAAAGGGAGGGAGAAAATTTGGAACTCAAATTTTAAAAACTGAATATTAAGACTGTCTTTACATGTAATTGGGAATGATAAAATATCACTTAAAATTAATATTAGGAATTCTTACTTTGAAAAAAACACTGGTCTTTCCCTAATTGCAGCTATCCAGACCTACACAATAAAGCTCTATTAATTTATTTAATGAGTTTATTTTATACCAACTATGTTGATACACATTTCATTAAAATCTCTTAATTACGTAAAGAATCTTGTTAATGGAATAACCTTATTTGACAGCATTGCCATTCTCCTGCTCTTTCCCCCATATGATACACAGGGACATTACTATACAATGTATTATAAGTTTAAGTAACTTTTTTCCCCTTTTATAGTCAGATACATTATATTATGAGTCATTTCAAAGGAAAACTTGCTCTTAAATTTTCATAATCTCAAACCTCTTATTTGTCTCTGTGCTCCCTAAATGAAAAATCTACTAACATCAATTTGAGTTAAAATGCTACAGTAGGGCTTTATGCAAAGATGTATATTAGACAGTGACAGTTTTGCCTTTAATAAAAGAACTTTTTGAAAAAAAAAGTCTATTTCCCTGTAGAATATGATTTAAAATTCTCCTGTGTAACTATTTATATTCACATTGAAGAAAAGATTTGTAATGTGAAAAGAACCATATCATTTTTAGAACTATATCTTAAAAATCCCAGAAAGCAGGGGTGGCCAGGTAGTACAGTGAGTAAGAACACCGGCTCCAATGTCAGGATGACCTGGGGATCGAATCCCGGGCTCAGACACTTAGCACCCACCCAGAAACACCTGGTCGTGTAACCTTGAGCAAGTTACTTAACACTGATTGCTTTAAAAAAAAATCCCAGAGAGCTTGTTATATTTCAGTCAGAGATTGTTTATTTCTTCATAGAGTCTATGTGAAAAAAAAAAATATATATATATACACATTATATATAAATACACATATATGTGTATATTTACACACATATAATATGCTTGGCATAGTTTTCAAGAATATGTTTTACCCAGGCAAACAGGTAAGAGTCACAGTTGCTAAATTAAAAAAAAAAATGAGAATGTAGATTTTTTTATTTGCCAGAATCTGCGCACTGAACTGAAATGCCATAAGATCACTGAATTTCAGAGTAGGAAGGAAATTTCTTTGGTTATCTAATCAAAGAATCATTTCTCTGTCATACCCAACAAATTGTCACCAAGTAATATATGATTCCATTCTCTAGTATAGGTACAGCTGTGATTTTGGTACCATCAAAAATCGAGGACAACTTTCCTCCAAGCCTATTAAAAATTGTTCAGAGTAATTTGAATAGATAAATTGTTCACAATGAAAGGCATGTTGGAAAATAAAAGGCATTTCCTCATTCCAAACCAAAGAATAGGCAGACCAGAAGAAGAAATGAGAAATTCAAAAAGTTGAAAAAATATTTTTGACATAATTTTTCAATTGCCTGGTTAAGTGAGGCTATAGGCCTGACTTACAGCTGACAAAGCACTAAGGCCATGGCTAGATGTGCAAAAAAAAAAAAAGGAAAAAAAAAAGCTCTGACTTCCTCAAAGGAGAAGAGACCAAGAGACCATACAGGAGCATCATTTGATTAGAATATCCAAAGATTGCCAAAGATCAAAAGAAAATCCATAGCAAGCAACCAGCAGATGGCAGTGTAACCATGAAAATATGCCAGCAGAATACACCAACAGCTTGCCCTTTAGGACAGAATGTAGTTTATATTACCAGGCCAACAAATACAACAGCAAATTCTAAAGGAAATACCACACAGTATTAAAGAATTCTAAATAGGATGCAAGTGTAGAAGCATGAATTTCTTTACTCCTAGTCTCACAGGATGTTCCTTATGTCTCTTCCCTGCCCTATTCATTTCCCCTACTTGTTAAACTCTCCTTGGTGTCATGAGAAACTCTGAAATAGTATGCTTTTCATTGATGGAGGAGGGAGTTGTTGCCCCCCCCCCGGTGTATTTATTATGCCATTTAATTATCTTTGTCTATTATTTTGATGTGTAATTTGCTTTATTCTGATACAGAAAAAAAAAATCACACACACAAAAAAAAGTGACTTAGGAACTGTAGCTAAGAAAATATGTTGAACCAAAGATATAACATAAATATGAATTAGTTTTTAAGCAATTGGGGTTAAGAAACTTGCTCAAGGTTACATGGCCAGTTATTTTTTTATGTGGGTTCCAAGTATCTGAGGCCAGAACTGATCCCGGATCTCCCAACGCCGGGGCCGGCGCTCTTACACACTGTGCCACCTGGCTGCCCCATAAATGTGAAAATTTTAAGAGAAAAATGTTTGACTGTATATACTAACAGCAGTATTGTTTTAAATCAGTGGTCATATCAATACAGTTCTTCCTGCATTTGAAATAGTTCAAAATTCACCAATATCTTCTACTCTGGCATGCTTTCTCAAGTTTTTTTACATATGGCATATTGTTGCTATTGCTGTTGTTTCTCTATTTTAAAAAGAGACCAATGATGTCTTGACTCATTTATGAATTTAATAGGATTTAAATGAGGCAGTGACAGACAAAGTCATCAGCCTCACTCTCCCTTCCAGAGTTAATTAAATCCTGTGGCAAGACAAAAGTAAAAATGATTGGCGATGGCCCAGGATTTCTTAGATGACCTTGGAGTCTTCAATTTCTGACCAAACTCTAAACATTACACAGAACCTGCTTCAGTCACCTTCATGATTTGGAAAAATTGTTCTCCTTTTCCCATTCCAGTGGGAGACGTCTTTACATATTTGAGGAAGACATCCCCCTAACTCACCATTGGGTTTGAAGCCTGCTAGTTACCTTCAACCTGGTTTAGCTTTTCTGCTGAGATGGTTTTATTGGAGTGTGGCTACTGCATATCCTACATCTTCTTGGAGCCATGGGTGAGAGTTGAGTGTCAGGTGAACACCAAAAGTGGATGAGAAGTCCTGCCTCAGCAAGCCTTCATATAAGTGCTAGTCCTTCATAAACACCCCACATCTTACAATATACAATATATGTGCATAAAAACAAATATACATGCAAATAATATACAGATGTGTATGCATATATACACACACACACACATATATGCATATGCATACACAGGCATAAAATCACACAAAGGTCTGGGAATCCCACGATAAAAACATTTATACTGTGTGAGTACCACCACAGTGTTCAGTTTGTACATGTCTTATACTTTCCTCAAACCACAGGCAATTTAACAGGAATTTGATAAGCAGAAAGGAAAAAAAGAAGAATAGAGAGAAGAAAGGAAAAAAAATGAAGGGAGAAAGGGAGGAAGGAAGGAAGGAAGGAAGGAAGGAAGGAAGGAAGGAAAGAAGGAAGGAAGAAAGGAAGGATGGGAGAAAGGAAGGAAGGAAGGAAGGAAGGAAGGAGAGAGGGAGGAAGGAAATCAAATAGTATATGTGAGGCAGGGAACATTAATGATGGGTAGGTTGGGGGCAGGGTTCAGTATAAGAGGTAACCCTTGAGATAAGCCTCGAACTAGGTATTACAAGGGGAAGAAGTGAGAAGGAAAGTTTAATGTGGTAGGGTTTAGTATGCTAGTTAAAATTCAGCAAAAAAATGAAAGTATTTAGAGGCTAAAATAATCTTTGAATGGTAAAGAGTGAAAACTGTCATTCTCTACCCTCAAAAAGGTAGGATAATTGAATAAGAGGGTAAACTAGTAAATATAGTCAACTCTCAAAAAATAATTGAAATATACTATACTTTTAAGTTTAATCTCATTATTAACATTTTTTTGCATCAGTTTTTCAAACCTGGCCTATCAAGAAAATAAATTTAAGAATAAACATATGGCTTAAATGCACTTGCATAAGAGAAGACCAAAAAGACAAGGAATGTGACTCCAGGGAGATAGACTATATCCTCAACTTTGTCCTTAGCAACTCCTTTAGTTACAATTTGATTTATAATTCAGGCATTTATGAAAATAGGGCCTAACGTACCTGTAAACATTTCCTAAAATAAGGCACCTTCTGAGTCTCTCCATAGACAAATGAAAGTGGTTGCTTTGAGGCAAATGGAATATGCCTGGCCTAGTTTGGCCTCTTACAGATAGGCACAGGAAGGTTGGATTGCATTTGGGAAATTAAATGGCTCTTTTAATGCCTCTAGCTAATTCCTGAATCAAAGGTTCATCTTTAATATTGATATTCTCCCAGCACTGTTATATAACTTTGAGTCATGGAATACTACAGTCTCTGAAATTTTGAAGTTGAATCTCATTTGAACAGCCATGGCATAGTCTATAATCAGAATGTACAGGTTGTAATGCACTACAAATAAGAAACTGCACAAGAGAAATGAAGTAAATGATATCATCATTAAAATGTATGAATGAAAAAGAAAACAGATTGGTCACATGGAAAAAGTGATGGTAGTCTTACAATGGCCTCTATGCTCTGTTGGAACCTGGTCATGTACAATGGAAGTTAAAATATTTCTGAACATATTAGGTGAATCTTGTCTGGCAAAATTAAAGGACAGAATGGAGCAGAGCCTAAAGGGATTTGGAAGAGGTGGATGAGATATAATATGCATTGTTGGGGGAAGTGAGCATATTGAATCAAAGATGCATTTGAACAATTAATTTCTTTTAAATATGTCAGGAAATAGCAAATAGTTTTATTTTATTTTATTGTTTTGGAGGGGAGAGATGAGGTAATGGGGGTTAAGTGACATGCTTGAGTTTAAACAACTAGTAAGTGGCAAGAGTCTGAGGTCAGATTTAAATTCAGGTTCTCCTGATTCCAGGGCTGGTGCTCTATTCACTGGGCCATCTAGCTGCCTTGCAAACAGTTTTAATAATTACTTGATGAAAGCAAAATTTAAAAAAGCAATAATCTTTTTTTTTGGCATTTACTGTGTACAGTGGGAAATACTAAGAATTACACGTATCTTGATCATATGTAAAGATCTCTCTAATTAATTAATTCAATTAATATTAAATACTTAAATAATGCAATTCACTGAAGGAAACATAAAAAGAAGAGATGGCTTCTACCACAAAGGTGATATAATACATGACAGACATATGTACAGATGCAATGACAGTTCATAGAATAAACAATACTGATATAATGCCATACATATATTATGTCATTTGAGTTTCAAAATAACCCTAAGAGGTGGGTCCTACAGTCATTATTTTATAGATGAAGACAATGAAATTCAGAGGGTTAAATAATTTCCCCACAGTCACAAGTATATCCATAGATAAAAAATACAGTAGGTATCAGGAAGAAGTTGACTGTCACTTTATCAATCCAGCCCCTAGCCTTTAAAGAGGGAAAGTTTTTTACCAGGAGTAATTGTTATTAGTACAAATGAATGGGAATTAACTATTTTTTTTTATTTAAAGTATAGAAACTTCTGAAAAATAAAAATTAATGTGGTTTCATTTTCTATTAAAAATATGATATGCACCAATTAGTATGAACTCACTTTCTATGTGACCTTATTCTAAAGCCTCATGACCTTGATCACAACTACAGTAGAGATAGAAAATACAATTTCAAATTTTTATTCTTTGCATGTTTCCTTTCTAGTGGTGGTGGTACGGGAGTGTGTCTGTGCATGTGTGTGTCTGTGTGTGTGTGTGTGTGTTCTCAGTAAATTGATTTACTCTTGGTAATTACCTCCAAGAGTTTACTATGAAAAGACATTTCTTTAAGTAAAACCAAAATCATCTCATCGTTATTTAGTTTCCCTGCATCATAATAAGTGTAAATAACAAGAGATTTACTGAACTTTATCTTGGAATACTCCCAGTTGCCAGATCGATTTATTTGAAGTAATTTTTCATATGACATATTGTGGCCATTCACCTTCACACATCTGGTCTGTAAATGATTCATTTTCCTTTCAGAAAAGAGAAGGAAAAGGGTTCTATTGAGTGGGGTTTTGTTTTTGTTTTATTTTTTAAGTATAGTCTTGTTTTATTTGAGGAAAATGTTGTGTATCACAGGGATGGTTGGCTCTTGTTTCCTATAATAATTTTAAAATTTTTATAAACCATATTTTAAAATTGTAATATGGCTTTGTGGGGATGAGGATGTGATTCTTGTAAAAAATAAAAACGAACATATATTAAGAAAATAGCTTCCTCAGTAGAAACTCAACTTGAAGAATGTCCTAGGAAACCAGCATGTAGGAGTCACAAAATGCAAGTCAAACCTTCCAGACATTGGAGGGAACATTAAAAAGTTAATGGATGTTTCTGAGTAAATGAAGTCATAGTTACATATACGCAAAGGGAACTGAGTTTTCATATCATTGGCTTTGGGATTTAGATTTAACCAAATAGGAAGCAGAGAAAGAGAAGATTATTTTTCTAGCTACTGACATCAGCTGAGGCCCAGTAACTCAAAAACTTCTGTGTGAAAAGTGAGCAATTCCAAACCTCTGAAAGCTCAGACTATACAGACCTGCTGCTGAAAGACAAAGCAGACCAATTTAACAGTGAACCTTGGGCCAGAGTGTGAACTGCTTTGGACTTGAAGAAATCTAAGGGCAGGTCAGTAATCTGAGGTAAACATTAATCCATAAAATATGGAGTAGCCAGGCATCAATAACTTTATCTAAAACTTTGGATTAAATCCCATGAGTATTACACATGACAATTCAAGGAAGGAAGGAATGCAAATTCAGAGTAGGGTTACTTCCTTTCTTCACCCATACATTCTTTTACTTTTTTCTTTCTTCTTGTCAGATATTCTTCAGTCAGTCTCATACTGGCTAGCAATTGTCGTTATTTATCCTTTGTTCTTGAAAAGGACCAGTGATATAAGGAGGGTAATTGTATTAACATGCAAGTGAATTAGATTTAAATGAGGTAGGGTTGTACAAAGTCATCAGCCTCACTCTCACCTCTTGGATCATCTTAGTCCAATGACAAGACATAGGTTAGGATGACTGGAGGGAATGACAGTGGGAAACCTTGTTCTTTTTAAACTAAGGTCTTTCCCAGGTTATCAATACAGTCCACTGAAAGGAAACTCCTTCACAGGAACTCCTGGTTCTGCCTTCACTTTTACTACCAGTCCTAATTTCAGTCTTTCAGGTGTTACGCTTAATGACTATCCTAAGAATCTTATGGGTAATCTGATGTTCTCTTCAGATCAATCTAAACATATTCAGTCACCTCAGATGCTTAGAAAATACTGTGGACAAAATGCTAGAAATCTTATTTTAGAAGGTAGGATTTGGGCCTTTGTGTCTTTTGTAATAGCCTGCAACAGCAGAGCTACAAGCTACTTAGACAACTAGCTACTTAAATTGACTGAACAAAGTCATGTCAAGGTAGTAAAAAAGCATTTATTAAACAATTATTATATGACAGGCACTGTACTAAGTGTGGAGAAGAAAGAAGAGAGGTGGTTCTTGCCCTCTAGTGGGCTTTTACTCTAATTGTTGTTGCTTAGTTTTTTTTCAGTTATACCTGAATCTTTGTGACCCTTTTGGGGGCTTTCTTGGCAAAGATAATGGAGTAATTTGAAATGTTCTCCAGTTCATTTATAGATGATGAAACTGACCCAAACAAATAAAAGTAACTTACTGAGAGTCACACAGCTAGTAAATGTCTATGGCCAGATTTCAACTTAGGTCTTCCTGACTCCTGGTCCTTCACTCTATTCACTGTGCCACATAGTTGCCCTACATTCTAAGGTAAGATGATATATAATAAGAAACTAATATGTATGAGAGGAAGATTTTTGATGAAACATGGTAGAGAAAATATGGAGAGTCAAGAATGGAGTGTGAAATTGTGGGAAAAATGTTATTAATCTTCCCTACTATTCTAAACTCCTTTTCTGTATGTTTTTTCATACTCATCTTTAGACCTTGGTTGAATTTTCTGCTTCAATATCTCCATAGTAGCCAAATCTAAGAACGCTAGCCACAACAGAAATCCAAAGTTTTCTTAAGAAGCTTATAGGAAAGGTAGAGAGGAAGAAAAAGGGGTCACCTACTATTAAGATACAAGTGTTTGAAGTCTGTGAATGCCCAACCCTGGTCAATGGTATATTTGACTACTACACATCTGAGCTTCCTTCATTATTAACCTAGGATCATCTTCCGTGAATGTGTATAGCACTTAGGTTAGACAAAGTTTCCCTAAGTTTGCTCGATCAATTAAATGGGTATCAGGAAAAGATAAGACACAACATAAATATCTGATAAAGGATTCTCTCTCAGCAGGTCAAGTGGTTCAAATGTTGGCCCTTGAATTTGATTTCTGGAACACAATACCATACTCACCAAGATATTAGGACTCTCAAATCAGATGTCTGACAATTCTAATAGTAGTTAGAGGGTTGACCAAAGTAGGAAGAGGGAAAAAAATAGCATGAGGAAGAGAGAGAGACTGAGGGAGAGAGAGAGAGAGAGAGAGAGAGAGAGAGATCTGCCAGAGAAGTGGCCAAATTTAGCCAATGGCAGTTCTGCCCCTTTAAGCCTCAGATGATCAGTCCAAAATGACTATTAATTCACTGATAAGAGTAATTCCCTAGGTTTAAGTATCACAGAGACCTCTAGACTTGATTTGAACCCTAAGGGTACTCACCACATTCTCACTATGCTAACTATTCTCATATAGGTCTATACCACCTCTCTAAATCCTGAGATCATGAAGACTTATGCAGCATCCATGGTCTAAAAAAACCTTTAGGTTTCTTGGATTGACCATCAGAGATCCCACATATGAAATCAAGTTGTCAGTCTAGAACAAATCCAGAACTGAAAAATAATTTAGAAGTTTATTAAATTTTCTGATGAAAAAGTAAGCTGATATAGGTGGCTGTCTTCCACCAGCCTCTATAGGTTTTACCTTATATCAAAATCAAATAAAGGAACAAGGAAACAACAGCCAATTGGCCATCACAGAGACAGTTTCTAGATAAGATGTGCAGTTGCCAGAGACAAATAATGGAAAGAAACTTCTTTTATTCCTTGCAGCAATGTAAGGCTCCCCAGGAAAGCTTTTTGGGTCAGTATAATATACATGTTCTGAGTTAAGAATTAAACAAATGTAGTCTCTAGTCAATAAGTCTGGTCTCTCAACCATGTTGGTTCAAACAAAGCAATAAAGTTTTCCCACACAAAGGAATCAAGACTTGGCCATTATGGACAGTTTCTTACAACAGAGATTGGAAAGGAGCTAGCTAATGAGAAATAAGAGGTTGCAATATTTTTCTGAGGTGAGAAGACATCTGTGGTAGAGTAGAAAAAGTCCACACAGTTAGAAGTTGTTGAGAAAGAATGAAAATATTAATTATACCAACATTATACATGTTTTTTTAATCTTACAAACTTTACAGAACATCTTAATATATTATGTCATTTGCAATGCATAACAACCTTTTCAGGTAAGTGATCATTATCTTATTGTCTTCATTTTTCAGAGGAATAAACTAGTTAGCAGTGGCTGAATGAGTTCTCAGGGTCACACTGATAGTAGATTTAAGTCAAAATTATTTCATACCATATGAGGTATATGTTCCCTTTTCATCTTTTATACAGTCGACATCTTGTCACAAATTCTATTTACCTCACACCTAGACCATAGCAATATCCTGTTTGTCTCCCTGTTACAAATCCTTCAGTCTATCCTACACTCCAGTGACACTTCTTAAGCCATGATTGATTATTTCACTTCCCTGTTGAATCAACTTTAATGGATACCTATTGTCTCCAGGATCAAAGAGAAAATCATCAGTTCAGTTTGTGAAGTCGTTCACAAGCCATCCCCTTCCTAGCTTTCCAATTTTCTTATGCATTATTTTCCCCCACTTCCCAACCTCATTCCCTACTTAGTCTGCATTCCACTGATACTGTCTTCTTTGCTATTCTTCTAAGGTAAAATTATATCAGTCTCCCATGCCTGAAAGGCTCTTGTACCTGATCTCTTCTTCTTGGCTTTCCTAGGATTCTTCAATTCTCAGTTAAAGTTCCACTTTTCCAAGAAGCCTTACCCAGTCCTCTTTAATCTTAGTGCCTCCCCTTTAAGATTATCTCCAGTTTACCCTGTACATACTTGTTTGCATGTGGTCTCCCCATTACACTGTGCACTTGATGAGAATAGAGACTATTTAGTATGTAGAGGGGTTTTATTTGTTTTTGCCTTTCTTTGTCTCTTTATCTCCAGTGCTTATCATAGGTGCCTGACAAATGATGATTACTTAATAAATGACTGTTGACTTATCTTGCCTTGCTGAGTTAAAGTCCACTGAGTCTCTACTATCTCTAGAATCATCTCTAGTTCTATTCCTAATTTAAAACAATTTTTTTTTCTTGGTAGTGGCTCCAAATTCTCCTCATACAGTATGTTCTTTGAGGCCTAAAATTACCTGACATATAAGGTTTTGCTTATCCTTGAAGAGGGGACATTGAAGGGCACTTCTTTTTTTAACTCTTGATAATGGGAGATGAAGATCTTGTAATTTCAGATCATCACAACTACAGTGGGAGAAAAAAAAAGTGAAGAATTTAAAATCCAGAATTATATTGTCTTCTAAACCCTAACTTCTTACGTCTTTTGTGGGCACGTGCCTACCATAAATAGGTATCAAAAGGGACATTAGATATCTTAAGAGACAGTGATTGAAATAATGTAGAAACAATAGGTTAGACCAATTAGGACATTCTCAATAGATTCATATTGTGTCACTGAGGATACTTTCTCCAATTGGGAGGGCCATAACCCATTTATAACTTATTCTTTAAGATTCTGTCCACATTTTCCCAATAATCCTCCACAAAGGATCTGACATTTTATTAGCCAATCAATAAATATTTATTAAATTATAACTAAAAGTCAGGCACTGGATATCCTCTAAGTATTTAAAAAAATTAATATAATATCCCCACTGAGACTGACTTGTTCTTTTGTCTAACTTTCAATATAGTAATAGCTAACAAAAGGTAGCATTTATATAGTGCTTACAAGGTGCAAGGCACTATGCTAAGATCTTTACAATTATTGTCCTATTTAATGCTCACAACAACCCTGAGAGGCTGGTGCAATTATTATCTTCATTTTACAGATAAGGAAGCTTAGGCAAACATAGGTTAGTTAAGTTGTTTAGGATCATACAGCTAGTAAGTGTCTGAGGCTATTTTTGAACTCAGGTATCCCTGACTGCAGTTCTGACATTCTTTCCTATGTAATACCAAGCTCCCCCTTTATAATGACTAATTCAACCTCTTTTCTAATCTTACATTTTGTGAATATTCCACATATTCCATATATTCTAATATTCTATATCTTGTGTAATCACTGGTAAATTCCTATTTAAACCCACCACACCAGTCTCCATTGCTCTTCAAACCAGCTGAAATTGTTATTCTTGGGAGACTGCAGTTCTCTACAATTTTCAAATGGTTATATAGAATCACCAGAAGAATATTCATGTGTTTTAAAGTACCCATCATCACAAAATCTGGTAGAAGAGGTTGGAGCAAAAGTCTGATTTGATAAAAGGGTAGGAATTCAGGTGAAGTATATACTTAAAGAAAGCAATGTCTACTGAATCTTTAATTCCTCAGTTTTGTTGAGTCTTAGTAGTGCTGACAAGACCTTGTATCCCCTCTTCTTTCTTTTTTAAAACAAATTATCTAGAAGGTTTCCTTATGTGATCTCTGTATTCACCTTCTTTCTCCTTTAGTAATGACTCATTAGCAAGGCTGAGAATAGAATCTATGGCTAATGAGTACCCCTTAGATAAGAAAAAACTTACAGTTTCAATAGAAGATAGCTATTTTAATTTTAGTTGTATGGAAGATGAGATGCTTTATGAATCTATATTATGTTTTCACTCATTTCATTTTTGTAAAAATATTTTAATTTTGTTAAAGTTTAATTTTAATGGTTTCAGAAAACATTATCCATGTAACAATAGCTATTTTCCATTTTATTAATGATATTTTAGGGGTTTTTTGCCAAATTGAAAAAAAAAACAAATCTAGGTCATGAGAGACTGTTCTTGATGAATATGTATTCTTAAGTATATATTTCTCCACATGCCCAAGTAAAGAAGTATTCAAGTAATGTAGCTGACAGTGTGAGAACTAAAGGTGATACATAATGGATAGATACTTGAGTGATCCTCCACACTGATAAATAATGCATCTAGTACCTTCTTCAAAATTTTGTTATGGAACTAAAATTTCCCAATATATTACATGTGCTTTGTAAACCTTAGGTCACTATATACATGTATATTATCATTGCTACAGTTATTATAAAAATTTATATATATTTATTAAGCACATACTATATGCAAGGCACTATGCAAAGAATTTTACCAAAAATCTCATTTAATCCTCACAATAATCCTGTGATGTGCATACTATTATTATCCTCATTCTATGGTTGAAGAAACTGAGACAGAGAAAATTTAAATGACTTTACCAGGGTTCCATAGCTGAGGATTCAGACACAGATATCCTGAACTCAGGCACATCACTACATTCACTATACCAACTAACTGTTGATAGTTTTTACTATTATTATTATTTCTTTATGCGAAGATTCTTTTCATTGATAGAAGGGGGAAAGAACAAAACAATAACTGAATAATTCTGCCATTTTTCAGTCATTCATTATCATCTTCTCACCCATCACAAGTAATGATCCTACCTGTTCTTGGCTCATTCACTTACTCTTTTTTTTAACACGAAAGTATTTTATTTTGTTTTCTAATTGCATGTAAAGATAGTTTTCAACATCCATTTTTGTAAGATTCTGAGTTCTATTATTTTCTTCTTTCTATTCCTTCTCCCCTATCCAAGACAGCAAGCAATTTGACATAGATTATATACATATATATATATATATATATATATATATATACAATCATTTCAAGCATACTTCCATGTCATATTGTGAAAGAAAAATCAGAAAAAAAACACAAGAAATAAATTCAAACAAAAAAGTGAAAGTAGTATGCTACAAACTACCTTCAGATATTTTAGTTCTGTCTTTGGATGTGGTTAGAATTTCCATCAGGAGTCTTTTCAAATTGTCTTGGATCACTGTATTGCTAAGAACTTAGAGCTAAGTCTATCATAGTTGATTATCCCACTATGTTGCTGTGGTTGTCTGCAATGTTCTCCTGGTTCTTCCCACTTCACTCAGCATCAGTTCATGTAAGTCTTGACAGGTTTTTCTGAAATTCACTTGCTCATGCTTTCTTATAAACAATAGTATTCCATCATATTCATATAATGCAACTTGTTCAGCCATTTCCTAATTAATGGGCATCTCCTCAATTTCTAATTCCTTGCCACCACAAAAAGAAGTGCTAAAGATATTTGTGTACATCTAATTCCTTTCCCCTTTTTTATTATATCTTTGGGATACATACCTAGTAATGGCATTGTCTGGTCAAAGGGTATGGGTAGTTTTATAGCCCTTTGGGCAGAATTCAAAATTACTCTCAAGAATGGTTAGACATTGAGACTTCTGGGAGCCAAAATGGTGAAGTAAGCAGTAAGTCACTCTCACTTTGCCTTACTGACCTCTTCTGACCCAGAAAATATCTCCACAGGAAAAACTATGGAACAGCTAAGCCAGCAGAAATATGGAGTGCAACAGTCTTTCAGCCTGGGAAGCTTGGGGTATTGATAGGAAAGGTCGCTCTCACTCTGGTGAAAGGAGAAGAATACAGGACAAGAGGCATCACAGCAAGTCAGTGGCAAGCACTACCTCAGAAAATCAGTGGGAGATCCTGAGCCCCAGGGTAGTGGAGCAGGCAAGCACCAACACCAGGATGCCCCCAAGTTCCCAGTCAAGGGAAACAATAGATCCTAGTAGCCAAACTTCCCCACACTTCACCACAATTCTGGGGAGCACAACTCTAGGCAGGCAGACATCCTCCAAACATCAAGTCTTCCAGTGGTTCTGGTTGAGTAGGCATCCTCCAGGGCCTGGACTCCTATATCACCCCAAAAGCTTCAGTGTTGTTGACTTCGGCTTAGCACAGTAGAAGCTTCCAGACCCCTACAGATTCTAGCTGTCAGCACCGCAGAGCCCTGCACACAAATCCAGTGACCAGATTCCTGGCCCACAGCACAAGAAATTTGGGTCAGTGCCCCCTGGGCTCTGCCAGGAGAGCTCAACTTTAAAATCTGGGAAATAGGCAAACACCAAGAACAAAAAGCAGAAAAAAGACAATGATGATAGATTCTTGCTATGTGGAAAGGGAAGATCGAGGCACAAATGCAGAAGAGGACAACAGTGTCAATATAAGCACATCCAGAATCTCAAAAAGGAATATGAACTAGTCTCAAGCCCAGAAGGCTTTCATAGAAGATGTCAAGAAAGATTTTAAAAGTCTTATAAGAGAGGTATTAGAAAAAATGGGGAAAGAAATGAGAGGTATGCAAGAGAGAGTCAATGGCTTGGAAAAAAAAAATAAGACAAGATTGAATGCAGAAAACAACTCTTTAAAAAATACAATTGTCCAAATGGGAAAAAAAAATACACTGAAGCGAACAACTCCTTAAAAGGTAGAATTCATCAAATGGAAAAGGAGGCACAAAATATCACTGAATAAAAGAACTCCTTACAAAGTAAAATGAGCTAAATGGGAAAGTAGGTACAAAAGCTAATGATGAAAACAATTTGCGAAAAATTAGAATTTGGCAACTAGAAGCTAATAACTCTATGACACATCGAATCAGTCAAAAAAACCAAAAGAATTAAAAAAATGAAATAAAATATAAAATATCTCATTGGAAAAACAAGTAATCTGGAAAATACATCCAGGACAGACAAATTAAGAATTGTTGTTGTACCTGAAATCCATGATTCAAAAGAGCCTGGACAGCATTTTGCAAGAAATCATCAAGGAAAATTGCCCTGATATCCTAGAACTAGAAGGCAAAATAGTCATAAGAGAGAATGCACCCATTAATTCCTGAAAGACATCACAAAATGAAAATGCCAAGGAATATTGTAGCCAAATTCCAGAATTATCAGGTCAATGAGAAAATATTGCAAGCAGTCAGCAAGAAACAGTTTAAATATCGTGGAACCATAGTCAGGAATGCACAAGACTTTGCAGCTTCTACATTAAAAGATCAGAGATTTTAGAATATGATTTTCTGTAAGACAAATGAGCTTGGATTACAAATATGGGTCAACTACCCAGCAAAACTGAGCATAATCTTTTTCAGGGAAAAAGAGGGACTTCAATAAAATATGGGACTTACAAACCTTCCTTATGAAAAGACCAGAGCTTAGCAGAAAATTTTATCTTCAAATAAAATATGCAAGAGAGGCATAAAAAGGTAAACAACAAAGAAAACAACAACATCTTATTCAATAAGGGCAAACTATTTTCATCCCTACAAGGGAAGATGATACTTGTAACTCTTGAGAACTGTCTTTATTACAACTTTTAGAAGGGGTATACATAGAACCGAGGACATGGGAAGAAGTTGATGTAATTATAAAAAATCTAATTAAGTGGTGAAAAGGGATTGTACTGGGAGAAGAGGAAAGGAGGAGGCAGAATAGGGTAAATTAAGTTACACAAAGAGGTGCAAAGATTTATTAAAGTAGAGGGAAAGAAAGGAGGGAGATGAACATCATTGGAACCTTATTTTCATCAGATTTGGCTCAAAGAGGGAATAACATAATAATTTAGTTATAGAATTCTAGTTTACCCTATAGGAAATAGGAAAGGAAAGGAAAGGGGAAAGAAAAGAGAAGGGGTTAATAGAAGGTAGGCAAAAAGAGGGAGGCAGTGGTCAAAAGCAAAACTCTAGTGAAAAGGAAAAGGGGGAAAGAAAGCAAAGCATAAATGAGTGGGGAAATAGGATGAAGTGAAAGACACAGATAGTAATCATAGCTGTGGATGTGAATGGGCTCAACTCTCCAATAAAACAGAAGCAGATAACAGAGTAGATTAAAAATCATTATCCTTCAATATGTTGTTTACTGCTCAGTCCTATGTAATACTGACTGTGGCTCATTGATATTTGAATTTTTTCTTCCTGGATTTTTGTAGTATTTTCTCTTTGACCTGATAATTCTGGAATTTGGCTACAATATTTGTCAGAATTTTTTTTTTATTTATTTTGGGATCTCTTTCAGGAGGTTATCAGGGGATTCATTCAATGATGATTTTGTCCTTGGGTTCTAGGATATCAGTGCAACTTTCCTTAATAATTTCTTGAAAAATTATATCCAGGCTCTTTTTTTTAAACCATGGTCTTCAGGTAGATCAATAATTCCTAACATATCCCCTGGATCTATTTTCCAGATCACTTGTTTTACCAATAACGCATTTTACATTTTCTTCTATTTTTTCATTCTTTGATTTTGTTCAACTGATTCTTGATGTGTCATAGAATCATTAGCTTCCAGTTGTGCAATTCTAATTTTTAAGGATTTATTTTCTTCAGTTAGCTTTTGTACCTCCCATTCTGTTACACAAATTCTATTTTTAAAGCAGTTGTTTTCTTCAGCGTTTTTTTTTTTTAGCCAATTCTATTTTTTAGGAAATTGCTTTCTTCATTCAAATTTTGTGCTTCCTTTTACTAGCTGTTAACTCTTTTTTTTCTCCTGAATAACTCTCATTACTTTTCCCAATATTTTGTCTACCTCTGTTACTTGATTTTTAAGTTCCTATTGAGCTCTTCCAAAAGGGTTTTTTGGATTTGAGATCAATTCATACACCCCTTTGAGTCTTCACATGTAGGCTTGATATTGTTGTCATTTTCTGAGTTTGTGTTTTGACTTTCTTGATACTATAGTAGCTTTCTATGTTCAGGGATCTTTTCTGTTTCTTACTCTTCTTCCAGCCTATTTCATGACTTTTAAACTTGAGCTCTATTCCTGGGGCAGTGTTAATGCTATCACAAGCTTCTTAAGCTGGGGACTGGGGGCCTGATTCCATGCCGGGGTCTTGTGCTTTTCGTTTCCCCACTGGGCTGGGGATAGCTTAGCCTAGTCACACCTTTTTGCCAGGGTTCTAGGGATTGCAATTTTCCTTCTGCAATCAAGCTCAAGACCTCACAACTTGTCTTCTGTGCCACTAGCCTGCTGAACCAGAACCCAGGCGACTTGATTGCTGATCTATGCTGTGGCTAAGAGCCTCCCAGTGACTTTCCCTAACACTATCTGTGCTAAGTAGCTGTGCTGCTCCCCTTTTACCCAAGAGAGCCAGACCTTTCCTAAAGTCCTCATAAATTATCTCAATCTGAAAAAAAAAAAAAACTATTTCACTGTTTCACTTTTGTGGATTCTGTCACTCCAGAATCCATTTAGAGGCTTGATTTAATGTTTCTGAGGAATAGTGGGGAGAGTTCAGGCAACTTCCTTCTGGCTTTTCTCCACAATCTTGACTCTGCCCTATCATTCACTTATTCTTAATTTAACTAAACAATCAACATCCTTCCTTCCTTTTTCCTCCAGATTATGTAATGAAATACTCAACTCTTTGGAGACTTCAACATTCCTGGGGTTCTCTTTCCACTTTAGCAACTGGGGACTTAATGGAGATTGCACAGAAGAACCAGACTAGCAACAAATGTTTAAAGCAATAAAACTTTATTATGACACATTTTAATATATACAATGGGATACTCAAGGTTTAAAGTGATGACTAGGGTTTGGAACAGAGACACAGAGGCATATGACTACAGGTCACATTCTATGAATATTCCTAACAGCAGGTGAAACTTCAATAATCTATAGAAACTTAGAACTCTACATCTGAGTCAGGTAAGGATAAAACCAGGGCACTCAATGATGCAGAAGAGGACTATGGTTTTTATATTGAGTAGACAGGATTCATTCAGCTACACCTCTTATTTCACAGGTAGTTTTCAGATAGGAGCAAGGAGAAAGTACTCAGGAAGCTGTGTATCTAGAGCAGATCTAGAATGTTACAAAGGAAATTTGGCCTCCCAAAACAAAGGCTTTTAGGATTGACTCATTCTCTCCCTCAGCACACTAAATATGCCTTGAGACACCTATACACAACTGAGCACACAACCCTTCTTGACCAGTGGGAAAGAGTAATAATTATTTGGATCATAAGTACAAACTGAAGGAATAAATGCTACATGCAGGCATAACTGAACACTGATTCATGAATTACTGAGTTCAAAGGTCATAATCTTCTTTTCTCTAATGTTTCGAATTATACTGGGCAGACATGGAAGAGGGAAAGAAAAAAATAGAGGGTTAACAATTCTAGTTATTATGAGCATACAGATTCTTTGGTACTCTTCTCATCCAGGCCTTCTATTCCTCCAAAAAACAACTATACCATTGGGGTTTGTGTGTGTGTGTGTGTGTGTGTGTGTGTGTGTGTGTAAATCTATATGAAGGAGACTATATAATTCAATTGTAAATACCTTCCTGGATATGGGCACACCATCCATGACACTCAGACCTTATCTTTGCTCAGCAGTATCCCTCACTATTAGACCTTTTATCACCTTTCAACTTGGGGAGAATTGTTGCATTATCCACACAACTGGTGTTTCCCCTAGGCTTGCATAATTCTATTAGGGCTTGTGCCCCTTAATGATCTCTTTATTTTAGGATAAAATATAGGTTTGGAAAGATCAACATGTAAAATGTCTTCACACTACCCAGGCTTACAAAAGAAAGGTCTGTGGTCAGCCAAGTAAGAGCTGTTCTTTTAATAGTGAGAGTTCTCTTACCCATTATCCTAGAACCAAGTTATTTTACTTCCCTCTTAGGTTCTAGGGGTGTCCCTCAGGATTTGGGACATTTCTTCTCAAATGCTATTGCTTCACGGTTTCATCATGGGTCTGCCCCCCCCCCCAATGTTAAGTGTGCAAGAATGACTGCACCCAATTCCACCTAACCAATTAATATAAAATAGCTTTTGCAAAGTGATATTTATTTCCCTAACATACCAAGAACAAAAGTACAAATATTCCTTCCCACAACCCAATACTTTGGAGGTATAGTTTTTCCTTTACCAACTTGAGTCTCTGGGAGGAATGAGCTCAGACTTAGCAGTTTCTAAATAGCACTCTTCTCACAAATTTGTTGTCCAAATACAGTAATACTACAAGTTGAGTCCCTATGTCAGTTACCACTGAACTGTATCTGGAATATCACCGCTGGATTGGCTAGACATTAATGCTGGACTGACTACAAAATACAACACGAATTTAACTCTAGGATTCCTGTATTCCTTGACACCTGAAATCCTTGAAATCTCACTCTATAGCCCTGTCAAAACTCACAGAGAACTGAAACCTATTTTCAGGAGGTCACACACCAGCACTGTAGGAAGAGGGACCAAGGCCTTTCATTCTTACAGCAATGTTTTTCATCATATCCTTTCAGTGAAGGTGTCAAATCAAGAGAAGGCATCTAACCAACAGTCTGAGGTTGATTAATGCCTTTTTGAAGGCATCCCTAGTTCCAGTTCCACCATTGCAGGTAAAGATGTTGCTGTCTACCAACATGGTCTAAGACTGGAAACAGTTATAGAATGTCTGTGCATACTCAATATGGTCTCTAAGGCACTCCAATTACACATTACCATGAATCTCCGGAATCACGCTACTCAGTTTTTTTCCATATAGGGAAATACATCAGTGGTACTCTGACCATGCACCTGTTAAACTGTGGAGGGAAGGAAATACTAGGGATTGTCAAAAAGATCTAACCATCATGACCTTTGTGAGTCAACTTCTTTATTCCTTTCCATTGCTTCTTTATAGACCAAGTAGGA
Organism: Petaurus breviceps papuanus; assembly: GCF_028583685.1. NCBI lineage: Eukaryota > Metazoa > Chordata > Mammalia > Diprotodontia > Petauridae > Petaurus > Petaurus breviceps. The sequence goes on along the minus strand of NW_027186315.1, from coordinate 1,595,381 downwards.
CCAATTCAGTAAAGGGATGTGCCACTCAGAACCATTATTATTTTCTCAGTATGTCACTCATGAATATTCAACTGTGACTTGGCTTGATGACCTCATTTAATTATTAGGTTGCTATTTCAGCAGTATATACCACATTAATAATTGTTAGCACAAATTTGCCCTTCCATTAGAGTAAATATATTAATACAGAAGCATTTAAGTCAATGGGTGGAAGAGAGATGAAAAAATGATCACAAATAAAATAGGTTTCATGCTGTATCAGTAATAGCAAGTTCTATATTTGTTGTATGTAGTAGGATATCTATCCATTGTAAATAATTTTTCAGGCAAGTAATTGAAACCCAAAGAATGCTAATAAGATGATGATGGGAAATGGGAAATTGGGCCTGTATATTTAGATTTAGGATTCATCTACCTAATGACTCAATGGAATAAATGAAAATATTAATATAGAGTATAGCAAAAGAAGGAAAGAGAACACAGAGAGATGCTTAATGAATCATCCACACTTATGGAAAATAAATTAATGACAAGTCAATGAAAAAGACTGAAGAGTTATAACAAAAATAAGAAGGGGACTTGGAAATATTAATGTTAAATAATATATGAGGAAGAAATATCTAGGGAGACAGTGTGGACAGTAGTGTTTAAAGCTTCAAGAAAGTCAAATCCTAGAAAAAGATTCCAGGAAAAGACATCCGATTTTACCACTAAGGTAATTGCTTTTATAAAATCAATTAATCAACAAAAAAGACATTTAATAATCACTATGTGCTAGGACTTGGGATAAGCCCTGGCAAAAGACAATATTTATCCTTGAGAAGCTTATAATTTACTGAATCAAGCACATCTTTTCTCAAGCTTCTTCCTTCCTCAGAGTCCTTATTTCAATTACAGGCATTACAATCTGATTTATCCCTTATGCTTAAACTTAGTTTCTTTTCATTTTTATCTTTCAAAGGTCAAAATTTATTCCTCATCAATAAAAATAAACCATACAATTTATAGATAAGAAAAAAAACATATGTGAAACCACAAAACATTTATTTAAAATTTTAACAAGTATATCTATTATGTTATTAACAAAAATACATTTGTTAGTTTTCCTTTTCTTCTTTTCCCATAGATTTCATTACAGTTAGCATAACAGTCATAACTACTGTTATTATGTCTAATTCTCATAGTGATGCAGTTCAGATTAAAAAAAATTCTGCTTTGAAAGCTAATAATAATTATTTTTTGTCATTTTGATCTTATCTATCTGTCAAATTCTATTCTTCAAAGTTTTGGAGGACTTAGAATTGTCAAATTTTTCCCTTTTTCTTCCCTTCCAAATTGTTCTTGGTCCATATCGCCATCAATCTCTTTCTTCTGGAATAACTTTTGGAACTCATTTTATGTTTTTGTCTCTATTGAGTCTATCATTGTTTCAACTATTAAAATTTTAATTGGATATTTTCAATATATTTTCTATAGATATTTCTAATATGTTGATTTTTATTATCATTCTTTCCTGAGATTGCTGATAGTACTCACTTCCACAGTAGTTCCAGAAGAGTGATTGGGACCTCAGTGGCTATCTAGTTTACCCCCATCACCCAGATCAATTTCCCAGTTGTCAAAACTGAGACTCAGAGAGATTAAATGACTTTCCAAGTAAAGGGGCAGAAAGAAAAAAAAAAGATTTGAATTCAGTTTTCATGACCTGAAATCTATTGACTTAAATTTAATGCTATTTTCACTGTACTATGTAGCTTCAAATGGTGTTGTCATATGCCAGATCGGATGAGGTTGTGTGCTTAGAAAGTGTAAACATCAATCATAGATGGCTCTTTCAAGTAAATTGCCAATAAAAGTCATGAAGGATACATTGGTTGGCTCAGTGTATTGAACACTGGGTGTACAGTTAAGAAGAACTCAGTTCAAATCCAGCCTAATATACTTCCTAGCTCAGTGACCCTGGACAAACCATTTAACCCCCTGTCTGACTCAGTTCCCTCAACTGAAAACTTAGAAAAAAATAGTAACTACTTCAGGGTGGTTGTAAGGATTAAATAAGATGCTTGTAAAGTGCTTGGCATAGTGACTGGAAAATAGCAGGCAAAAAATAAATGTTTATTTTCCTGTTTCCTTCTTTCATATTAATGTTTTTCCTCTTCTACCTGTTAATATCTTTTTTATATTGTCAACCAAATTAAATCCTCCTCTATCAAGTTAATCTTTACTTCTTCCATGATATCTTCTTAGACTATTCAAGATTGTATTCATTATTCCCTTCTTTGAATAGCTAAAAATCATTTACATTACATATTACTGTATTTTCAATTTGATTATATAATATTGTAAATGATATTTTTTTAATCTATATACAACAAATCTCTATATCTAGTTACTCTGCACTGATCTAAAGGATTTTTGAGTCATCAAATATAAGCATTATATTTGATTTTTCAGGTAATTATCCTCTCATGTATATAAAATTAGAATGAGTCAATTATGTTACTATCTGGATGTCCCTATCACAAGCTGTAGTTTGGTTGATATAAAAAGTATAAATGAAGCCATAAAAATAAAACAAAATAACATTCTTGGGAAAGGATTTAGGATAATGAAAAAATCCCTTTAAATGTGGCATTGAGAAGTGGGAATAACAAATAATTTAATATGTAAATTATATTTAAGGCAAAATTAATGGGAGAGACTGTAAATACCAACACAAGCAACTTCCAAGTTGAGATTATGAGCATGATAACTCCCCATTTATTCAGTAACAGATTAAGGCAAAAAATTCACAGAAGAGAAAAATCAAATTACAGGGTAACTCAATCATTTGGTAAGTTCTCAGTTCAATCACAAAGTACAGAAATCAAAGTGTTCCACCCCTGGATAGTACATTCATTTGGTCAATCACAAAGTCCTAAGTCCTCAGTTCAATCACAAATTACAAAAGTCAAAGTACTGCACCCCTGGATAGACTTGACTGGTGATTAGTTTCCAATCATAAACAAAGTACATTCACTTGGTAAGTCACAAAGTACAAAAGTCAAAAGTTTTCCACCCTTGGATCACAACTGAATTACAATATCATCCATCCCCACCAAGCACCCTCTTAAGAGGCAGTGAAAAGCACAAAGACCATTCACAAAGGTTACAATATCATCACAGCATTCAATACCCAAGGAGGAGTCTTTCCTTCATCTTATCTGAGGCAAGTTCTCAGCAGTTTCTGTTCCTGGGAAGACAAGGCTTAACAAAGACACAACATAGAAACACATTGCTGGCATCCTCATCAATTCACTCTCTGCTTGTGAAATCAACCTAGATCCACCAACAAGGTCTGAGGAATTAGCATAAATCATCAGTACAGTCCCAGGACCCCTGAAAACATCAACAAGGCCTTCCTCCACGATTTCTGTAAACATAAAAAAAGAAAATCCTCTTTCCGGCCTTCTGAACCAACACCAAGGTCCCAGAACTTCTGCAACAACAGCAAAATCCTCCATCAGCAGACAAATCTGACAAAGTAACATCAAAATAGACAGACCAAACACCAGCACCACAGTCATGCTTCCTCCAATGTCAGTCTTCAGTTCTCATTTATCTCTCTCTCTAGCAGTAGCAGCATCCTCCATATGCTGTCTCCCAGAACTTCTTCTGGCCTCTCTCTACTTGGGCCTCTCTCTAACCACAGCAGCAGCTCTTCCTAATTCAGACCCCTCTCATCACGTCAACAAGTCCATCCCATTGTGGGGTTCAAATTCCATTACCATTACAGATACACGGGGAAAGTTGACTTCATGCTGCTGATACTTTCTTACACATCAAGAGAAAAGAATGATGAGGTTAATGATTAGATGTTTTATTGTTTAATACTTTTGTAACCTTGGAAAAAATCACTATTTTCACTGCCTCAGTTTCATAAGTTGTCAAAAATGGTCTCTGTGATCCCTTTCAGCTATAAATCCTATATATACCTACCTTATTTATTTTCTCTCTTGTCTCAGTTCTTCTCTTTTGAAATTTCATCCACATTTTTGTTCTAACTATCTATCTCTTTAGACCCTAAATTCCAACTAGACTTAATCATGCCTAGTCACTACACCTGGTTATCATTGCCAATATATTATCTATGAATGAAAAGATATACTATAATCATTAACATCATCAATTGTCTTATTCAAATAAGATGATATTGGACGCAACCAAGTTTGCTAAGAAAAGGAGAAGGTGTGCCATATTGTCAGAGCTGTAGATTAGAAAAGAAAGATAAACTTTAATGAAATCAAATCAGTGACTGCACTTGTCAGCTTATTCTTCATGAGTGATAATCATTCAGCCAACTAACAAGCATATATTTAGCATTTATTATGTTTCAAGAACTATGATAAGAACTAGTAATATAAAGGAACAAAGAAAATGGCAAGAGATAGTCTCTGATACCAATTGTCACATAACATTTAATAAATTAATCATGGATGACTCATATTTCCCCCACTTCCTTAATTTTCATCATAACTCCTTCTCAACTTTGCATTAACCAAAAGTAAAATACTTTCTTGTTAAAGTTTAAAATATATTTAGCTGAGGAGATTGAAATTTGACACAATTTTATAAACACTACAGAGCAGTTGGTGATCTGCCACTTTGAAGAACACCTGACCTCCTAAATGACTGAACATTTTCATATTTGCCAAAGAAGTAGCAATCTCAGAGCCAACTCTCCACAATATCATAGTCATAAAGTGGAGGAAATAAGTCTCATCTGGCTCTGATTCCTATAGAGGCAGTCATTCTTTCATTGACAAACTCTGAGATATAGTGTAGCTCTTGGTGTGCCTATCTATGACCTTCAAAGAATTTAAGTTTATATATCATTTGCTATTTGTAACCTTATGTAAATCCTGTACCTGATATAAGAATCTTAGAAAAAATCCTGTGCTACCTTTCTATTTCTTATCCAGCACAAGATAGTTTTGATAATTATTGCCTTATAGTTTAAGATCTGATACTGCTAAACCTCCTTTCTTTACTTTATTTTACTAGTTCATTTATTATCCTGACTTTTAATTCTTCATTTTTATTATATTGTCCCTGTCTGCACATGAATAATTTATATTTCTCCAACTATTTAAATATGATACAGTTCTTGGATTTGTTTTGGTAAATATTCTTTGAGGTTTTTTATACTGTCTAGAGTTATTTTAAATGGGGTATCTTTTGTTAAAGGGTTTTGTATCATATTGTCTGCAAAAAGAGAAAGCTTCATTACATCATTCTCTATTTTGATTCCTTCTATTTCTTTTCCTTTTATTGTTTTTGTTGGGATTTCCAATATACTGTTGAATAATATAAGTGACAAAAAGTATCCTTGTTTCATATCTGATTTTACTAGGAAGACTTCCAGTACATCCCCATTACATAAAGTGTTTGCTGATAGTTTTAGATAAATATGACTGTTATCAATTTAGAGAAAAAAAGATTTATACATCTATTGATAAAATCATCTAATTTTATTATTATTGATGTAATAATAAAATAATAAGTGATGGTTTACCATCACTGTAACCTTGGTATAAATCCAACTTGATCATAATATATAAACTTTGTAATATATTGTAACCTTTAAGGCAGTATTTTACTTTGGATTTTTGCATCCATATCCATTAGTGAAACTGGTCTATAATATTCTTTTCTCTATTTCACTCTTCCTGGCTTTAGGTATCAGTTATTATATTTGTTTCATGAAAGGAGTTTGCTACAATCATTTCTTCATCTATTGCACCAAATAAGTTATTTAATATTAGAATTAGTTATTCTTTCAATGGCCAATAAAATTCACTTGTAAATCTTTCTGGTCCTACCACCCTTTTCTTAGGAAGATCATTTATGGCCTGTTCTTCTGCCTTTTGAAATTATCAGACAGCAACTTTTAAAATGGGAAAATAATTTTATTTTCTTTACCATTGTCAATACAATTTATGCATAAGTTCCTTGATCCTTAATTAATGAATCCTTAATCTAATTTTAAGAATTTATTAATAAAACATGCTCAAAGCTTGAGTTTCACTGACAGATAAATTTTGGATGCTAATTTCATGCATCTGTATATAGTTCTTGGAACCTACAAAAACCTATAGTGAAATAATTTTCCAGCATAAGATAACTTAGAAGGACTTCAGGAAATGTCTGTCGCACTTTGGTAAAGTAGGAGCATAACCCTATTAAGACAGTGTTGGGGCTAACCAACAGGAGGTTCTTAGTCACATAACAGATCCGCATCAGAGTCCCCTTGGTCCTGGGTCAGCAGGCTAGTGGCACAGCAGACAAGCTATGAGGCCTTCAACCCCACTGCAGAAGGAAAATTGCCAGGCCCAGCAACCAGGCAACAACAGGCACAATGACGTCAAGCTACTCCAGTGTAGTTAGCAACCCACCAGAACCTGAAGACCCAGTGCACAAAGCCAGGGACCAGGCTTTTGGCCCCCAGCACAAGAAGCTTGGGACAGTGCCTTTCTATGCTCCAGCAGGAGAGCTCAACTTTAAAAGCCACTAAGAAGGCAAACAATAAAAATAAAAATAAAAATGAGCAACTAGCAAAAGAGAACCCAGACAATAGAAAGTTATTATGGCAATAGAGAAGATCAAAACACAAACTAGTTGTCTTCTAATGAGTTTTTGTTTGAGTTTCTTTGTTACCATAGTAACAAATAAAAAATTAAAAAAGAACCAAGTAAGAATTTTTAAAGAAATTATCAAGGAAAACTGTCCTACTTTCTAGAACTAGAAGGTAAAATAGACATTGAAAAAAACCACTGATCACCTCCTGAAAGAGATCCCAAAGTGAAAACTTCAAGGAATATTTTAGCCAAATTCCAAATTTATCAGGTCAACAGGAAATATTGTAAACAGCCAGAAAGAAAAAATTCAAATGTCATGGAACCCCAGCCCAGATTACACAGGATTTAATAGTGTCTATATTAAAGTATTAGAGGATGTGGAATATTATATACCAGAAGGCAAAGGAGCTTGGATTACAACCAAGAATCAGTGACTCAGCAAAATTGAACATAAATTATTCAGGGGGGAAAAATGGACATTCAATGAAATAGGGCACTTTCAATCATTCCTGGTGAAAAGACCAGAGTTGAACAGGAAATTATTTTAGGTAAAAGACAAAAGAGAAGCATAAAAAAGGAAACAAAAAAGAAAAACAAAACAAAACAATATATTATTTAATAATATTAAACTGTGTACATTCCTACATGGGAAGATAATAATTGTAACTCTTGAGAATTGTATCCTTATTGGGGCAGTTAGAAAGCATATACATAGACAGAAGTTGTGGGTAGAAATTGATTTGATGTGATGATATAAAAAAGTTAAGGTGAAAAAAGTATTGTACTGGGAGAAGAATTAAAGTGGAGGCAGAATAGGGAAATTACATCACATGAAAACACACAAAAGACCTATTGCAGTAGAGGGAAAGGTGGTGATGGAGAGCATCGTTTGAACATTACTTCTCATCAGATTTGCCTGATTGAGGAAATAACACATGCACTCACTTGGGTATAGATATCTAACTTACCCTATAGGGAAGTAGGAGGAAAAGGGGGATAGAAAAGGGCAGGGGGACTTATAGAAGGGAAGGCAGATTGAGGGAGATGGTGGTCAGAAGTAAAACAAAAAAACTGGTGAAGAGGTAAAGGGTGAAACGAGAGAGAAAAGTATAAATGCGTAGGGGGGGTAATAGGATGAACTGAGTTATCAAGCATGCCTGTGAATGGGAATGGGATGAACTCTTCCAAAATTGGAAGCAGATAGCAGAATGGATTAAAAAACATAATCCTGCAATTTGGTTTACAGGAAACACATTTGAAGCAGAGAGATACAAAGAGAGTAAAGGTTAAAGACTGGAGCAGACTATATTATGGGTCAGTTGAAGTAAAAAACAAACAAACAGGGTATCAAAAGCAAAAATAGACCTAATTAAACAAGATAAGGAAGGAAAGTTCATCTTTCTAAAAGGTATCATAAACAACTAAATAATATCAATATTAAACATAAATGCACCAAATGGTATAGCATCTGCATTTTTAGAGGAGAAATTAATTGAGTTACAGGAAGAAATAGATAGGAAAACTAAGCTTCAGTTAATATGATTTTTAAAAACCAAGAAAAAAACCAAATTACCAGTATCAAAAATGAAAAGGGCAAATTTCCCACTAATGAGGAAATTAAAACAATAATTAGGAGTTATTTTGCCTAATTGCATGCCAATAAATGACAAACTAAGTGAAATGGATGAATATTTACAAAATGTAAACTGCCCAGATGAAAAGAAGAGGCAATAAAACACTTAATTTCAGAAGAAAAAAAAAGAAATTGAACAAGACATCAATGAACACCATGAGGAAAAAAAAATTCTGTGAGTGTGAAAAGGATTTACAGGTGAATTCAACCAAACATTTAAAGAACACTTAATTCCAATACTTTATAAACTATTTGAAAAAAAAAATTCCTACCAAATTCGTTTTTATGACACAAAGATGGTGCTTATACGTAAACCTGGAAGAATCTAAAAAGAAAATTATAGAGCAATTTCACTAATGAATATTGATGCAAAAAAAAATTTAAGCCTAATATTATCAAAGAGATTGCAGAAATTTATCACAAGAATATTATGCTACGTCTAGGTGGGATTTCTATCAGCAATGCAGGGTTGGTTCAATAATAGGAAAACTCTTACCATGGACAATATCAATAACAAAACTAATAGAAATCACATGATTATCACAATAGGTGCATAAAAAGCTTTTGATAAAATACAACACCCATTCCTAATAAAAGCAGTAGAGAGTATAGGAATAAATGGAGTTTGCCTTAAAATGCTAAGCAGATTCTTTCTAAAACCATCAGCAAGCATTATATGTAATGGGGATACACTAAAAGCTTTTCCAGTCAAATCAGAGATGAAACAAGGATGCCCATCATCACCACTATTATTCAGTATTGTACTAGAAATGTTAGCTTTAGCCATGAGAGAAGAAAAAGAAATGGAAGGAATTAGGAAGGAATAGGCAAGAGGAAAGAAAATGTTCACATGTACTATTTGTGCACAACCTTTGGTAGAGCATTCGAAACTCATATTGGTATGATCAGATACATTGAAACTTGACTGTAGCATAGTGATCTCACATTGGTGCTCTTCAAGATAGAATGAAGGACAACCAACTATGATGGTATGCTTACATACAGAATCAACTAAAATATTACTTGAAATAATTAACTTTAGAAAAGTTGCAGGATGTAAAGTAAATCCAGATAAATGATCAGCATTTCTACACATTGCTAACATCCAACAGCAAGAGATAGAATGAGAATTTCCATTTCAAAAAACTGTGGACAATATAAAGTAATTGGGAATCTACCTGCTAAGACAAACCCAAGAACTATATGAATATAGTTACAAAACACTTTTCACTCAAATAAAGTCAGATATAAACCTGAAAAAATGTCAGTTGCTCAGAGGTAATTGTAAAGTCATGCATGAGCAGCTTTCCAGAGAACTGTTGCTGTGAACAGCTCTCAAGGTTCTGATAACATAGTATTGTGAACTGTCTATTTATTCAATAACAAATCAGAGCAAAACATTCACAGAAAATAAAGGTACAGAATTCATAATATTACAACTTATTACAGAAAATCAAAATACAGAATTCACAATAACATAATAACTCAACAACTTATCACTAAAATGGCCACATAGTTTAACCAAAGTGGTCACATAGTTTTGAACAAAGTACATTCATTTAGTCAATCACAAAATCCTTAATTCAATCACAAAGTACAAAAGTAAAAGTTTGCCACCCCTAGGTCACGATAAATCATAATCTTTTCAGTAAGTACACAGTATCTAAGTAAAGTCTTCTTTCAGCTTGACTCAAGACTGGCTCTCAGCTTCCATGGTTCCTCTTCCATGGTTCCAGCTCCAACTGTCTCCTGGCTTTAAAGACAGGCAATTCCACTTCTTCATCCAGCTCCTTGTCCAGTTCTTTGTCCAGTTCCCATTCCATATTGAAGTTCAGTGTCCAGTCCACCTCAAGTTTTTCACAGTTCCTATTTCTAGGAAGACAAAGCTTGACAGAGTCACAATAATATACATACACATTTCTGGCACCATCATCAATTCACTCTCTGCCTGTGAAATTGTATCAGCAATGCCATATTCACAATGCCTATGAAAATTATAGATATGCTGATATAATTATCCATCACAAAATACATCATGCTTGCCATATGGGGGAATAAGCTAGAAAATTTATTAAGATGCCAAAAGACTGACTCCCAAAACCAGAAAGTGAAAGCCATCAGAGTAGTTATGAAATTGGCACAGGTAGATAAAGTAGAAAGCACCCACATTCTCAAGCCTTTAAAACAGAACAGGCTACCTCAGGCAAAGGTCCTCCTCTCCCCACTCACATCAACCACCCAGCGTCCCGGAAGCACGCTCCCAGCAGCTCTGGCCCCTGGCAGTCCTCAATAGGAGTCCTTAGCAGAAATTCTGGCTGACTCAAAAAGGGCTTTGCTCTGCTGCTGCCTCTGCTGCTGCTGCCGCCGTCGCCGCCACAGCTAGCCACCGCAGGAACTCCAGCTTGGCTTCTGCTTCCTCTTGCTCTGCCCCTTCCTGCTATGTCAGCAAGTCCAATAGGGCATGGAAGATCTTTAAATCCCATAACCCTTACAGAAATCAACTCAGACCCACCACAAAGGTCTAAGAACTCACCACAGATCATCAACATAGAAATCGACAGAGACCCACAAACAATGTACAAGAGGTCAGCACAAATCCTTAGTAAAATCCCAGGACCTCCAAACTCCTTCAGCACTTCTGTAAACATACAACCAGAAAATCTTCTTTCAGGGCTTCCAGTAAGGTCCCAGGGCTTCTGTACAAAATATCACAAACAAACATCAATGCAGACAGAGCAGACAGACAGAGTGCTGGAATACCACAAGTTTTCTCCTTCTTGACTCTGCCACCACACGAGTCCTCTTCTCAGTTCTGCTATCTCCATAGCCTGGGCCTCTCCTTATATATGGTCATTAGCTCCTCTCATTCCTGTTCCTGTTGCAGGAGTGCATGAGTTCTAGGGTTCACAAATTGTGAGGTTCCTACATTCTGCTTCTTATCAGACTTGATACAAAGCTCAAAAGAAAATTGAAATGAAACAAGGTGTTAATTCAATAGCTGAAATAAGGTGTGAACTACTTCTTTGCTTTACATTACAGTAGGCTGAGCTAATATAACAAAAATGACTATTCTACCTAAATGAATTTACTTTTTCAGGGTCATGTCAAAAAAATACTGCTAGAAAATAAAATAATAACACAATTCAATAGGAAAAAAGTTGCAGTTTATGAATAGAATTAATGGAAAAAATGCAAAGGAAGGTAGCCTAGCTATACCAGATCTAAAATGATGTCATAATGTAGTCATCATCAAAACTATTTGCTTAATAGCTACGAAATAGAAATGGTGGATCAATGGAATAGATTATGTACACAAGACACAGTAGTTAATGACTATTGTAATCTAGGATTTGATAAGCTCAAAGACTCTAGCTTCTGGGGTAAGAACTCACTATTTGACAAATACTGCTGGGAAAACTGGAAAATAGTATGACAGAAACTAAGCATACACCAGTGTCTCTCATCCTATACCAAGATCAGGTCAAAAAGGGTATATGATTTAGACATAAAGGATGACACCATAAGCAAATTGGAGAGCAAGGAATATTTACCTCAGATCTATGAAGAAGGGAAGAAATTATGAACAAAGAAGAGATAGAGAATATTATGAAGTGTAAAATGAATAATTTTGATTATATTAAATTAAAATGTTTTTTTGCACAAACAAAACCAATGCTACCAAGAGTAGAAGGGAAAAAGAAAGCTGGGAAACAATTTTACATCCAGTATTTGTGATAAAGTTCCCATTTCTAAAATATATGGAGAATTGATGTAAATATATAGGAATACAAGTCATTTCCCAAATGACAAAAAGGGCAAAGGATATGAACTGGCGGTTTTCAGATGAAGAGATCAAATGTATCTATAGTCGCATGAAAAGTACTCTAAATCATGACTGATTAGAGAAATGCAAATTAAAACAACTTTGAGATACTATCTCACACCTATCAGATAGGCTAATATGATAGAAAAGGAAAGTGATAAATTTTGGAGATGTTGGAAAGTTGGAACACTAATGCATTGTTGGTGCAGTTTTGAACTGATCCAAACATTCTAAGAAAACAATTTGGAACTATGCCCAAAGGGCTATAAAACTGAGTCTACCCTTTGACCCAGTTAATACCACTACTAGGTCTATATTCTAAAAAGATAATAAAGAAGGAAAAAGAACCCACATCCACAAAAATATTGATAGCAGTACTTTTTGTAGTGGCAAAGAACTGGAAATTGAGGAGATGCCCTTCAATTGGGTAAGGGCTGAACAAGTTGCAATCTATGAATGTAATGTAATACTACTGTGCTATAAGAAATGAAAAGCAAGAGGATTTCAGAAAAACCTGGGAAGACTTACATGAACCAATGCTGAGTGAATTTAGCAGAATCAGGAGAAAATTGTACACAGTAACAGAAACATTGTGCAATTATCAACTTTGATAAATTTGTCTCTTCTTAACAATGCAATGATCTATGACAAAAGACTAATGATAGAAAATGCTATTCAGATCCAGAGAAAGAATTATGAAGTCTGAATGCAGATCAAAGCATATTATTTTCATTATTTTGTGCTGCTTTTTTCTTTTTCAAGGTTTTTCCCTTTTGTTCTAATTCTTCTTTCCCGACATGACTACTGTGGAAATATGTTTACTATTACCGTACATGTAGAGCCTCTATATCAGATTTTTTCCCCATCTTTGGGGGAAGGGAAGGAGGGATTAAAAATTTTTGAATTTAAAATCTTATAAAAGTGGTGTTGAAAAATAAAATTAATTTATTATTTATATAAAAAAGAAGAAAATATACATTCTAATCCTGTTGCTTTCTCAAATTTTAATATTCCATTTAATTAGAAAATTTCCACATTAAATCTTGATCTTATTACCTTGTCTAAACATTTCCCCCTTAGGAGGTGTAGTGATAAAGCAATATTTACAGCACCCATGATCATGATAAAGACTGGGAGTATAAATATTCGTGCATTGTGCCTCAACTGCAAAATGTAACAAACTCTCCATATAGAGGACAGAAGCAAAGCATTTATTTAGATACCAGAAAACCAAATCCCAAAACCAGTACACTGATTACATCAGAGTAGTGAAGAAGTTAACAAGCCATAACAAAATGGAGAGTAACAGCATCCTTTTACCTTCCCACAAACCAATATAAGATCAGTATTTGCTCATGAGCCTATTTGACTTCTTGCCTGATCACCCTCTCCCCCAGTCGTCCAGTCTAGCTCTGACTCACAGCTTCCTGTGGGTTCTGCTCTACCCTTCAGCAAACTCCTCCCGCCACGGGCACCATGTGACTATATTCAGCCTATTAGGGGGCAGAATTTACTTTCAAAGCAGGGAAGGTCTTCAAATTGCCCCAAAGCCTATTAAGGGGCAGGGAAAATCTTCAAATTCCCATTCCCATTACAGGAGCATATAATCCCTATATTATAATTTGACCACAAATATAGGTTAAAATTGTAAGATATTCATATTTGGATCCTATTATAGTAACTAAGAGACTTTCTAGTAGTGGTCTGTTAGTTAATAAATTTAATACTGCACTTATAAAACTTTTTATTACAGAAATTTGCTATAATGGGAAAAAGAGACATAGTTATAACAATGTCACATGTCATAATGGGAGGAAAATATCCCTTAGTTCTATTTGATTCCAGGCATGTGTCACATCTGACAGTCAACCATGGGAATCTCAATCATACAGTGTATTAAAAGCAGATGAGTATTTTCCTTTTCAGAAAGAAAATAGCACAATGGGGAAATAAATCATGTCTGAGGTTGTCCCCAAAACTTTTCCCAGGCACAGGCATCCACCTTTCACAATTCCCAGATTGCAAGACATGCTATTTTCTACTATTGCCTTTATGATAATCCAGACAATTATCCTTGTAATCAAAGCTCAGAAAAAATTATAATCCCAAGAACTTTACTTTAAATAGCAAAATTTCACTAACCACAACATAGGGCTTGACTATCTTTCCTGGAACTTCCATAACAGTTAACATTTAATTAATCACTTACTTAAAAATTAAAACTACCTGTATTCTGAGGCTCCAGGCATATAGCAAACACCTGATAGTTCACTCATTAATATGTTGAAGCTGCATATTTAAACCACCTTATACATTTTTATAATAGCCAAGAATTTTCAAATTAAAACTCACTATTATAGTAAACATTATCTTTATGTATTTTATAACAAAATATTACTCATTAAATATTTAACTGTTTTTAAGTATCTTTTTTATCAACTCTTTTTAAAATCTCAATTTGTGTGTAACAGTATCCAGATTAAAAGGGAAGTTTTGTCTGGCATTTCTGTTACAAAGGTCTCAAATTTCACAATATAAGAGAATTTAGAAATACAATCATAACAAAAACAATAAACTTCAGATAACATCAACTGCATTTCCAAATTATCACATATAAAATTCATTTTTAATTACCTTTGGTATTTTTAAACCATTTTACAGTTGCCAAATTTGGAACAATTACAATCAGTCAAAGAAATAATAATAATATAGTGCTCAGCATATGTAAGTGACCATATTAAGTAATTGCTTTACAATCATTATAATATTTTGATCTCACAGCAAGCCTAGGGGTTAAGTAACATTATTATTTTTATGTTTATAGATCAGGAAACTGGGGCAAACAGAGATAAGATAACTTGTTTAAGATTAAACAGCTAATAAGTTTCTTCAACAGAAACAGAGAAGGGTGGGCTCACCAAGGGCACAGCCTAGTTGACTCCCCTACCCCCCAATGCTATGCACCAGGACCTTTCCACACAGGAGCTGGGTCAGCCCTGTGGATGGCTGGGCCTGCACTGGAGACCCACACTGGAGACCCACACAGGAGACACTCACTGGGTTTTGGGGATGGTGGGGGAAGGGAGGGTGGCAGAATGCACTGGCTGTAGAATCCCAGGGACTGGGGTAGCTGGTACTGAGACCTTGCTGGTAGTTCCTGGTGGCAGGCAAAGTAGATGCTGGCCATGGGGTCTGACCGCTCCTCCACTTCTCAAGAGCTGTAGCTTTGCTGCTGGGGCCACTTACAGATGCTAGGGAAGGATGGGAAGAATTTACTGTACTGATGCCCCCAACCTTGCCAGAAGGACGGGCTGCAGGATGCCCAAGGGCACAGGCTTTTGGGGCCACTGTCAATGGAGAGCCCCACTGCATCTCCTTTCCCCCCTCCACTATGTGGGCCCTGCTGTTTGAACTGCACAGCTGGATGGGGTAAAAAAAAACATAATTTGAGTTTCCCTAAATTTTCCAACATGTTTTATTCCCCCAACCCCAATATTTTGGAATCTGATTAGAGATGAGAGGGGTTAACAGGAAGAGAGCCTTTGATCTCTGAGAGTTACAGAGGATCTCATTTATAGATCATCATTCAAGGAAAGTTAATAAGAGACTAAAAGGTTGTTATAAAATAAAAACCATTTACCTTTTTTTTCTTTTTACACTCTGGGATTGTTTCTAAAGTAGCTATCTTCCTTCATTGCCTTAGAACAAGGAAGCCATTAATCTTACCATTTACTTTCAAATCTTTTATAAAATTTGATTTTTTTCCTTACAAATTTTACAGAGCACTACCCCAAAGCTTGCTAGGATACTTCAGAAGTCAATGAGTTCCTAGAATTATCCCCAAAGTGTCAGGAGTTCTCCTTGTAAACTTAAAATAATAAATCTTCTAATTCTTTAATGATTAATTTCCAAACCTCCAGAATCTCCTAAGATGTTTTTGAGCAGTTCTAAAAATTTTGATTATCTGACTTTATTTCTGTAATTCCAAGTTGGCCAATAATTGAAATAACAGGAAGAAAGGGTACCTTGCAAGTTTTTATTTTCTTTCCTTTCTTATGAGAGTCTCTTATGTGAATCCTAAAGTGGGAGTTAGTACTTTTTTACTGGAGCAACTGCTTCAGATATGAAAAGTTCATTGATATTTCCCAATGTTCTAAACTCTCTGGCTATAGCCTTAGAAGTTTTTCTGGCTGGCTGCTTTTTAAAGTTTTCAGGGTAACAGAATCTAGCTCATAACACAAACATGACATTTTACAGACACAGAAAGACAGACAAAACAACAAGACAAATACAAACAGAACAAACAATTCTAATAAATATGCACATCAGAGTCCATGGCTGGTTATACATTTTACTGGTTTAAGAGAGTCACAGATTTGGGTGACCACTTTCTTGCCTGTGGGAAGGGGGGCTGAAGCTGGAACAGAGAAGGTAAGTACCTCCTGTTTAGAGGAGGCCAGAGCCAAGCACAACAAGCAGGAACAGTTGGTTAGGGTAACAGATTGCACAGAAAAGATATCCTTAACCAGAGAAACCAGAGATAAATCAAGTTGCCAGAGGGCCCTGGAGTTTTATTCAAAAAGAATGGCAAGCTTGACAAAAATAGGACTCAGAGGATTAAAAAAGGAACAGGGGCACAATACTCTCCAGATGAAGTGGGATCGGACTCTGGAGAAAAAAGTCTCTGGTGGAGTCTATTCCATTTGCTGGTACTGGAGAGTCTAATGGCATGGCTGCATGTGCATTCCTAATTCTGACACCAATTAATTTCAAATGGACCAGAACCAGCTTCTAACCTATGGGTGGCCAGAGCCAAAAAAAAAAAAAAGGCAGGCTGGAGAAAAGAGAGTCAGAAATGAACAAGTTTAATTTCACAGTGAGGGAAACAGTTTGCAAGCAAGGACACATGTGCAAGCACCCCAACCTGAGTGGAAGGGCCTGAGGCAGTGTGGGGGAGATATTATTACTTATTCTAATGGCTGGGCCATGAGCTATATCGCTGAAAATGAGGGGTAGCAGCAACAATGTGACAAGTTTGATTCAAAGCAGGACTTCATGATTAGAATATGGGTGCTACAGGTGCTTGTTCAAGCTCAGAGATCACCTGATGCTGGTGTGAAGCAGTTCTGGGATTTTCCCCAGGCTGAGATCACCCAGAGAGTTAGTTCAAAGTATAGTTGTTATACAAGCTCAGGGCACAGTGTGCTTGCTGGGGTTTAGCTCTAGAAAACAGGGTATCTCCTAATATTTTGACAGAGGAGATGGGGCAACAATTTACATCAGTTATATATATGACTTTTAGAGTCATCATTTTTCTAGTGAGAATGGCAAGGCTTGATCAAAGTGGGGGAATGAGGAGACTTTGTGCCAATGTTGAATGCCTAGTTTGGATGAACTTTGGAGAAATGAGAAAGGATTCATAAATGGAGACCCAGGGGATTCAGGGATGATTTTTATACACTTCAGTTTGGGCTTTTAGCATCTGGAAAATATTAGAATTTCAGAGCTGCACGGGTGCTTAAAGCAATAATATTTTCTGTCTTCTCCTTACATCTAATCTTTGCCTTCTCCAATCTATAATCCATAAAACTGCCAAACTAATTTTCCTAAATTCTGATTGAGTTACCCTACTGCTCAAGAAACTTCATTGTTATCTCACTGTCTTCACGACACAATTCAAATCTTCTGTTTGGCATTTATAGATCATTATAGTTTATCACAAGCCAGCCTCATTATGACATGTTACTCCTGCTCAACAACTAGATACAACCAAACAAGCCTCATTCTTCTTCATTATCAGCATTCAGTTTTGCTGCCTCTTGCATGGCTGGAAGGATCTTTCTGTTGTCTTCTATTTCTGTAAGAACTCCCTCTTCACCTCTGGCTCTTGGAATCCTTAGCTAAGCTCAAACCTTACCTTCCTGATGAGGCTTTATTTTTTTTGGATTCACTGTTTTGACAATACTAAAGTATTCCTTGAACAATATAATATATTTATTTTTTTATTTGCTTTTGTGTAAACTGAGCAAATGACAGAACAGAAGCTACCAGAGAGCTGAGACTGTTTTGTTTCTGTCTTTATATCCCCAGCAACTAAAGCTGACTCAGAGTAGGTGTTTAATAAATAAATGTTTGTTGGCTAATTCATTTATTGACTGCTTAGTGGAATATTTTATTTTAGAAAGAGAGATTGTCTCAAGGTAGTTTAGAGTTAGTAGACTAGCTAGAATTAGAATATGGATCTCCATGTTCTAAGACCCTGCAACTTGCTCCAAAGCGCACTAAAATCCTCTGGTTTATAGTTTTTTTTTCAACTATAGATACTGTAATATGAGAATATTACATTAAACTTCCTAAAGCCTTACTACTAGACTTCCAAAACTTCCTAGAATATTATTTTCCCATCAGTAACTTGAAATCAGGTTAGCATGGTCCATCTTTTTTCTCGAAGGAGGAAGCCAGAAGTGTCCCAAACTACTTCAGAGCTCAAAAAGTCTTGGGCAAATAGAAGAGCTAGGGAGACTAAAAAAGACTGAAGTTCTTCTCTCTATCACTCTCATAAACTCTTCCCCACCCCTCACAGGCAGAGTACTTTGATCTCCAAAACTGAGGAAAGATTCCCATACCAATGGGCTTTGAACTCTTGTCAATTTTACATTAAGCGAATAGGTTTCCTGTTTATCTATGATTCTTTCTAAGTTTTATTCTGCTTTCTGCATTAAAAAAAAGAAAAAGAAAGAAGAAAAATCCTTCAATGACCCTCTTTTATTTCTTCTCTTTCCTCATCTTTCTTTTCTTTTTTTTCTACTCTATCTTATCTTTCCTCTCAATTACACCTACTCACCATTGAGGGAAAAATCCTTATAACAAATAAGAATAGTCAGACAAAACACATTCATGAATTTGCTATCTACAATATTATATACTTTATTCTACATCTTAAGTCCATCAACACTTCATGTACAGGTAGATAATATGCTTTTTCATCAGCCCTTTGAAATCAAAGTTGATCATTACACTGATCAGAGTTCATGTCTTCCCAAGTTGTTTTTCTTTATTGTATTATAATTGAACAAATTATTTTCTGGTTAATCTCCCTCCATTCTACAACACTTCATAAAAGTGTCCCGGGTTTCTTGGAAACAATACATTTCATAATTTCTGATAACACAATAATATTCCATTACATTCATTTATCACATTTTAGGTAGCCATTTCCCAATAGATGGGCATCCCCTTAGTTTCTAGTTCTTTGATACCACAAAAAGTGATGGAAATAGTTTTGTACATAAGAGTCTTTTCCCTCTTTCTTTGATCTTGTTGGAATGTAATAGGCAGGAGTTCTTACAAGGATACATCACAATTTTCAAGACGTTGATATGATATCAGAGAAAAGAATGGAAACTTCAAAGAGCAGTACCGAGGAAATAGTGTTCCCATCCTGTTGAGGACTTAACCTAGAGGGAAAAATAACTTCTGATAAAAGACAAAGAATCCAAAAGAAAAAGCAAATGAAGGGAATAATGTAATGAAGAATTTTGAAGATGAAGTAGAGAAGACAGAGCCTAAAGAAGACCATATGCCCAAATAAAACATATTGGAGCAAAAATCTCAGACTAATGGTAATGCTTAAATTAGACCCCCTTCAAAATTAAACTAAATTATTAAAAAAGTCTGACCTTTTCCTCAAACATGAAAAGACATAAAGTTTATGACAGGCAAATATAAATTTCATTTAGGAAAGAGAGCCAAACTTCACCTAAAATGTTAGAAATTTGCTAACAGTGGATTCTAGCTCCTATGATTGTAGTAACAACTTTTCATCTCAGATAAATTTATAAACCAGCATTTCATAATGCAGCAATGGAATGTACAACTTGGATATGAGGATGATTATATTGCCTCTAGGCTAAAAAGTGAATTAATTGTTATAATATAGTATGACTAATTAAACTGAGGGGGAGAGAGAGACAGAGACAGAAAGAGATACAGAGAGAAAGAGAGAGAGAGACAGAGACAGAGAGAGAGAGACGGAGAGAGAGGAGCTGGCAGTGACTAGAGAAAAGATGCTACTCTAATTATACCACAGGGAAGTAACAGGGGAAAAAAAGCCTGAGAAGGATGTAGAATTGGTCCAATCCAGCAAAGAGAGGCAGAAATATTTTAGTATCTATTAGCCTACTCATCCCTCTCTATACCACCCACCTGTGTTACATAAATTTTTAAAATGTTCTTTGTAAGTAGTGTTTTTCCCCAATAGAATATAAGCTTCTTGAAGGAAAGGATGATTTTTCTTTGTTCTTTTGCATATCTAGAACTGAATAAAGTGTCTGGCTGATAGTAGTCATTTAATAAATACTTGCTAAATTGAACCATAGCATTTAAAAGATACTCAAGAACTTAAAGATCATTTACTAGATTCAACTAATTGAAGATCTTAAAGGCCAGAGACTGGTTAAATGAGGCACTGATAAATTAAAAGAAAAAAAGACTTGAATCAGTGAGTGTGACTCCTGGCTCTTTCATTTATTAGCTTTATGACCTTGAACAGGCTACTTAACATTTTCATGTCTCAGTTGGTTCTTCTGAAAAGAAAAGGGAAAAATAAACTCTAAGGTCCTTTCAATTTCTGTTTTCCTATGATCCTATGAATCTTGTAACATTTCTGATAAGAAATTTCCTCATTTATAAAATTGGATTGTGGTGATAATCGAATTCATTCATATAAAGTTCTATAAAAATGTAAATGCTTTAATGCTCTTGTTTTTGTTGTGAAGCTAATGGCCTAAGGTCACTCAGCTACACAGCAGCACATTAGGGACTAGAACCTATTTCTCCTACATCAGGATTTTTTTCTCCCATATGAAGTTTTACATAGAAACGAGTAAAAAGTAATTTTGTCTTTTATATCTGATTCTTATGAAACTCAAAATTTAGTTGTAATGAGATTTTTTTACACTGCTACACTTTGCAAAGTAATTCAGAAGAATAAATTACATTAAGAGTTTCAGTTAATTTCTTGTTCTGTGAGACTAATCATAGAGCATAATATTTGATGTTTTACCGACAACTATTATCACATGCTGATTATTTAGACAAAAATATCTTAATTTTCAAGAATATGTAAGTGTGTTCCCAAGCATCTGGTGTTTTATTTAAAACAATAAATTAACTGAGTGATCAACATTCCCCACAATCATTAAATGACTTTAAAAACAAAGTGTTCCAACATAGAGTATTACATATCATATATGTCTGTGTGTGTATTTTTTCCCTCCACCCTCCTAAACAGAATAATACAATAGCTATCAAGAATTTTGGCAATAAATATAGTCAGAAGAGGAGTGTGTGGCACCCTGGCCCCAAGGAAATGGGTAGTAAAAGGGCATTACATTGCTACATTTGCAAAGGAATGACTGTCATTTGTGCAGAAGGGAAATGAGCTGAACAAATCCCTAAAGTAGGTATTTTACTTTTCAAAGTAAAGATGTGGAAAATCTTTCATACTGAGGAAAGGCAAGCTAAATTAGTTTTTAATGTGTATACAAAAAGTTACAGATCCTTGGGGGTGGGGAATTGGATGTGAATGACAAGTAGAGCCTCTATTTTCTGCCTAACTATTAACTCAGAGTGAAAACAATGTGACAAGTCCCTTATATGAGAAATACATTGCAAGTTTCATCTTCTTCTTCATCTTCTCTTTCTACCTGCCCTCACAAAAAATATCACAAAGAAGGTTTCATAGCAGAGAAGGATAATCATTATCATTTTCTGTGTTCGTTTAACTGCTTCAATAAAAGAAATTTCTACACAGTTCTTTGAGATTTCTAACACATGTAGACGCACATATTGGATTTACTTTTGTGCCTTTGTGGAGGAACTAGTCCCTCCACGTCCTGGCCTCTGACTCTTGGAACTCTTAATCCTCTTTAAGGTCAAGTGGCAACCTCTAAATAAGGCCTCTTCTGATAACTCTAATTAATACCCTACCCTTTTCATGCATTTACTTTGAAGACATTTTATAGTTACTTATCTATGCACATTTTTTTTTCCTTCTGGCAGAATATAAGTTTTTTGAGAGCAGGAACTGTCTGAGTTTTGCCTCTGTGTCCCCAACCACTGGCACAATGTTTGGCAGTTAGAGGCACATAGGATGAGTAGGTGCTTGATAAATGCTTGTTGAGTCAAAAGGAATTGAACTGATATTCTACAAATTAGCAAACAGGCAAACATCCATTACAACATAAACTCGAGGAAATTTGTGTTGTATTACAGGATGAAACAATAATGTTTTGCCACCTATTGTCAATCATAGTATAATACATTGGCAAGAAATGATGAGTGGATAAATGGTATTAAATATTGAGTGGTTTATCCTGTAAGAAATAGATGTTGTATTATAATTTCCATTAACAACAAGAGAAGATATCTATATCTACACTTATCCACATCTATAATCCTATTTGACAAAAATGAATTAGACTAGTAAGAAAATCCCTATTGTAGACATTTCCATTGCGTTCAATGGAGCTTCAGAGACTATAGAGGCTGCAACAGAGTAAAATGAATATGTATATCAATATACACTCAAACATACATACATATATATATACATATGTGTGTGTTTGTATTCAGTTACTGAGTTTCAGCTGGAAGAATGTGAAATCTCCTTGAGTAGATTTCTAGTTGAATTCCTTAGTCAGGCTTTCCTGAAATGACTATGCTATGTGTGACTTAGGTATTAAAGACAATTCTGCAAATGTGACATGAATCTCATGGTATTCAATATTATCCTTTGGCCATATGACATAAATATTGAATATTACTGGGAAATAGCATTACCAGGATAGGGCATCTTTTCTGTGGTTTACGGTATGTTTTCTATGGTACTGTAGATTTAGAGATAGAGGAGTTCTTAAAAGCTACTAAGGTGAAGCCCTTATTTTATACTTGAAGAAAATGAGGCCTAGAGAGGTGAAATGATTTGCCCAGGGTCATATAGAATGTAAGATTCAATGTACTGGTGAATTCTTAAAAATAAGCTCCCAGAAAACACATGGAATTTTTAAGTTTAAGCTGCATTATTAATGTTTTTTCCATAACTTTTTAAAGTATGGACTATCAACAAAACAATAAACCAAGGCCTATTTTGTGTCATTTGCTGTTTGCTAAGGAATAAATACTCCCAATGAAAATTTAATTATAGTTTTTCATGAATGAGTATAAAATCCAGCACTCTCTAATCACAAATATCTGAGGTAGCACTTGAACTCAGGCTTCTATAACTCCAAGCTCTGTTCTCTTTCCATTGTATCATATTGCTTATCTTCATAGCAACAGAGGTTATTTTTATTCTTTCATAAATTCCCTTTCAATTCATGGAAATCAGTTGTATTGCATTTAACTACCCCATTTTCCTTACTTACAAAATTTAGCATGGTGCAATAGGCTGAAAGCTGTCCTTCATATTAGAGTGACTTAGGTTCAAATCCCACTTTGGACACATACAGGTTATTTCACCATGGAAAAATCACTTAACATTTCAGTGAACCAGGGAACTTACTGAGACTGTTACAGACAAGTTTTTAGTCTAATAAATGGACAGGCATTCAGCACTGGGAGTTTTCTACATGGCTGAAATCACAGGTCCAGACTCCCAAGTACTTCTACACAACATAAGTATGTATTTTCTCTTAAATAGGTTTACTTGTATTTGATTGTGTGTTTTATTAATTTTATGATTTGGTACTACATAGATCAATTAAGCATTGTTAATTCCTGAAATATCATTATGCCATAAACTCTAGGGAAACAACTGAGTGTTATAGAGGGGAGGAGCACTTGTTCCATTTAATAAAATAATACCATGACATGTACTATTTTTGCTACAATGTAATTTTAATAATATGTTTATTAAAATATAAATGAGTACAGAATTATAAATATAATTTCATTGAAATATACATACATATTCATATACAAATATACATACATATTTCAAAGACAGCCATCTTGCAAGTTCAACTTTTTGAAAGTACCTCTTAATCTGATGTAAGAGGAAAATAAAGCTGGGTACCTGAATAAGGTATTATTTTTTTTAGATATATTGTAAAAGACTGACTATATTTCCCTCCCTCCTATCCCACTTCCCACTTGTTGTATTCTCTACTTTGATTCCGTCTATTTTCAAAAGTGAGTGCTTCCAACTTCGCTCCCCCTCAGCCTACCCTCCCTTCTATCATCCCTCCTCTCATCCCCTTCCCCACTATTCTCCTGGAGGGTGAGATACCCTATTTAGTGTGCATTTCACTCCATCCTCAAGCCAAATTCAATGGGAATAAGGTTGAAACATTCCCTTTTGCCTTCTTACTCTTCCCTTCCATTGTAACCATTTTCCCTTACCTCTTCTGTATGAGATAGTTTGCCCCAATCTATGTCTCCCCATATCCTCTCATTATATTCCTCTCACCTCTTAATTTCACCTTTTAAGTATCATTCCTTCCTGTTAAATTGGTCCTGTGCCCTCTATCTATGTATACCTGTAAATATATAATATACACATTCACATATGTTTTATATGCCCATACCCCTCATATAAAGACATATATATATATATATATATATATATATATATATATATATATATATTTCTAATCCATTCAACTACTGAGAAAAGTTTCATAATTTACAATTTTTGTTTTTCCATGTAGGAATGTTAATAGTTAAACTTTGATAAGTTCCTTATGATTTCTTTTCCCTGTTTACCTTCTCATTCTCTTGTTTCTCATATCTGAATGTCGAATTTTCTATTCAACTCTGGTTTTTTCATCAAGAATGCTTGAAAATCCTCTATTCCACTGAATGACCATATTTTCCCCTGAAACATGATACTCAGTTTTGCTGGGTAGGTGACTCTTGGTTTTAATCCCGGTTCCTTTGACCTCCGGAATATCATATTCCAAGCCCTTCGATCCCTCAGTGTAGAAGCTGCCAGATCCTGGGTTATCCTGATTGTGTTTCCACAATATTCAAATTGTTTCTTCCTGGCTGCTTTTAAAATTCTCTCCTTAATCTGGGAATTCCGGAAACTGGCTATAATATTCCTAGGAGCTTTCTTTTTGGAATCTTTATCAGGAGATGATTGGTGGATTCTTTCAACCTCTATTTTGCCCTCCGGTACTAAAACATCAGGGCAGTTTTCTTTGAGAACTTCCTGGAGGATGATTTCTAGGTTGTTACTTTGGTCATGGCTTTCAGGCAGTCCAATAATTTTTAAATTTTCTCTCCTGGATCTATTTCCCAGGTCAGTGGTTTTTCCCATGAGATATTTCACATTGCTTTCTATTCTTTCATTTGTTTGGATCTGTTTAACAGCATCTTGATTTCTGATAAAGTCACTAGCTTCCATTTGTTCCAATCTAATTCTGAAGCAATGATTCTCCTCATTGAGTTTTTGAGATTCGTTTTGCATCTGGCAAATTCGGCTTTTTCAAGCATTCTTCTCATTGCCTTTTTGAGCCTCCTTTGCCACTTGAGTCAGTCTGTTTTTTAAGGTATTATTTTCCTTAGTCAGGCTGTTGACTATCATTTCATAATTTTCTTGCATTGTTCTCATTTCTCTTCCCAATTTTTCCTCCACTTCTCTTATCTGCTTCTTAAGGTCCTCTATGGCCTGTAACCAGCTTGTATTTTCCTTTGAAGCTTTTGGTGCAGGAGTTCTGACTTCACTGTTTTCCTCCTGTTCCATGCTTTGTTTCTTTTTGTCCACAAAATAGGAGTTTATTGTTGGAATCTTCTGTCTGCTTTGTTTCTTTTGCCTGTTCATTTTGTCACTCAATTACTTGACTTTTGGGCTTTTTCCCACAGCAGGACTCTGCCACCAGACAGGGGAGCTTTTGTCCCAAATGCTGCGGTTTTCTCAGCTGCTGGAGGTATTAGATGGGTGCCCTTTCTGAGGTCTCCACATGCTCTGGCAAGCTGGACACACACCTCAGAAGCTCCACCCTAGACTGCAATCCAGATCCAAGCAGGTTAAAGCAAAAGCAATTACCCCTCAGACTGGTGCTTGGTCCCCCTACGCTCTGCAGGCCAAGAGCTGAAGCCCCCATGTGGTGCTGACTGGCTGTGCCGGTGTCTCAGAGGCTTTTCACCCTGGGGGTAAAAGCCAAGTGCTCCGACTTACTGGTCCCAAAGTCCAGACTGCACTGACCTCTCACTTTGTCCTTTGTGTCTATGTGTTGATAAATCTGGAAACAGCTACAGCTGCTGCTGATCTGGAGTCCCTCTGGCCAGCGGCTGGTCAGGCTAAAGCCTTGGCATGGGGCTGGGCTCAGCTCCCAGAGTGCTGTGCTGGATTCCTTCTGGCCTGCCAGGCTGTCCTCAGCAGGAGGTTAGCTTCTCTGTGTCATTTTGTGGGTTCTGCAGCAACAAAGTTTGTTTAGAGTCCCCTTTTTACATGGATCAGGGAGGGTAGAAGCCGGAGCTGTGGGAAGGTCATGCTTCTACCTGAAAAAGGTATTATTTAACTCTATCACTAGAATTAGATTCCTGGATTCTCATTCAAATTTTATTGTTCTAAGTATAAAATAAACAAAAGAACCTTATGGATTCTTACTTAATATATAATTCTAAAAGTACTGGATCTCACATTTTAGAAAACACAAGAATTGGAATGGGAAACACTAGATTTCACAATGTGGGCGATCGGAACTAACATATAACAACCTAAAGAAAACCATAACTTAAAAAAAATAAGAAGAGATATGATAATAACTAATGACCATCTCAAAATTGTACATAGTAAATTATGCTCAGCACCCTATCCTTTAGGAAGATGAGGATATGTGTAAGATTTCCAACAAAATTGTTGACACAGAAGAGTTTTTGTATTTGAGCTTTTTAGTTTTTGTTTTCCCATAAATCCTCCAGATTGATATCTTCAAATAGGATCATAGATATAGAATTGCAAGAACCCTTAGAATCAAGCTAGTCTAGTTCCACAGCCTTCTTGTCATACTGAGAAAACAAACCCAGGACAGTTAAGTGATTTGTTTGAAGTAACATAAGTAAGGAGCAAATGTTCGGTTTTAATTCAGGTTTTCCAACTCCAGAACCAGGGCTCACTCTTTCCAGTGAAACACTCTGCCCCTTAAGTGTTACATAAAAGGAATGTCATAGTTTTTAAGCTTAAACATTCTTCTGTAGTGATATAACTGGCACCAGCTGGGAGAATTCTGTTTAACTTTTTTTTTCTTATTTAATATTTAAATTTTTCCCAATTACATGGAAAAACAATTTTTTTTTTCAAAATTTGAGTTCCAAATTCCCTCCCTCTTCCACCCACACTGAGAAGGCAAGCAAAACACATTTCCATGTAATTATTCTGTGAAAGAAAACAGAAACAAACAGAAAAAAAGAAAAATAAAGAAAGTAAAGAAAAAGTTTCATTGAGCAGCATTTAGGCTCTACAAGGTCTTTCTCTGGAGATGAGCAGCACCTCTCATCATCAGTCCTACAGAATTGTCTGGGATTATTGTATTATGGAGAATAGCTAAGTTATTCACAGTAGATGATGATAAAATATTGCTAACTGCATACAGTTTTCTGGTTCTGCTCAGTTTGCATCAGTTCCTCCTATCAGTCTTTCCATGTTTTTTTTTTTTCCTGAGAGCATCTTGCTTGTGGTTTTTAAAGCAAAATAGTATTCCATCACGATCATATCCAAAAACTTGTTCAGTTATTCCCCAATTGATGGACATCCCTTAAATCATTAAAAGAACTGTCATAAATATTTTTGTATGCATAGGTCCTGTTCTTTTTTGTATTTGTTTTTATCTTTTTGTGATACAGAACTACCAGTGGTATTGCTTGGTTAAAGGGTATGCATTGTTTTCTAGGCCTTTGGGCATAGTTTCAAATTACTCTCCAGAATGGTTGAATCAGTATACAACTTCACCAATAGTACATTAGTGTTTAATTTTCCCACACTTCCTCCAAAATTTTTAGCTTTCTAAAATCTTCATGCTAATGGACAGGGGGTAGATTAGTGTAGTTCCCATGCTTAGAAATCCCTGGAAAAATCTGATGATTCTTTCAGAGACCCTGTGTCTTTTCTATATAGAATAAGAGACAATGGAATTTGCTGAAAAATGTTTTGGTGAGTCATGAATGAGGAAACTTTTAATCCATATTTTCCTTTAATTTTATTCTATATTTCTGGGATGGGTACTACCTTTGCAAATTTCACCAAGGTGACAACTTAAATATCATATCATGAGTCAGCAATAGTAGCTGAATAGTAGCAGAATGAAGATAGTGGGAAATAGTTTTAATACATATTAAACCATTCTAGTTTACCCAAAAAGCCCCTTTTTTTCAGAATAGGCTCAGACTATACTTTATAGATATACTTTCTCAAAAGAGAGCTAATCTAATTCATAAAACTTCTTCCATCACAATGAGGTGTGTCAAGGAAAACAAAATCAAATAGCACTTTGAAGTCACAATCCCATTTGACTCCATCAAAATATTAAATATTAAGGAAACACATTTCACTGTTTAAGGGTCAGTCAGTATATTACAAGGTATCAACTTTGGGCAACACATATGTATACATGTATTTTTGTTTTGTTGTCTGTGTATGTATGTTTGTGTGTGTATATGAGTGTGTGTATTTCTATGAGTGTGGATGTTCTTTCCATTCCGCTCATTCTTTCCACTTCCTTCTTTGAAGGCAGCAACTACCTTATTTTTATCTTTTATACCCATCACCTACCCTATAGTAGGTGTTTAAAAAATGCTTGTTGATTAAGTTATTGATTATTATACTTTATTAGCCCTCTTACCTTTCCAAGAATGGAGTTAACTATGAAGTATCTTTACTCAGGTTTCTGTAAAAGCATTAAGCTTAAAATAAAGCTAGTAAACCTTTTCCCACCTCATCCCACCCCTCCAACCTTACAGCTGTCTTGATTTTAGAGGCCTTCCTTTTTAAAACTGTATTTATTCTAGAGGGCCAAAGTATTTCTTGGAGAAGGTATAGAAAGATGGATATGAGGTTTTGTATAGTGTTCCTATTCCTGAAGAAAGGAAAAAAAAATGAGAGGAATTTAAGACCTCATCCAAAATATACCAGAAATGTCAGGCTTGAGTAACTGGTAATGGAATTAACTTGTTCAGTTGGCAACCTTCTGACCACATGTGAATCCTTCAACAATCCCTCTATAAAAAATAGCATCTTATAACTCTTTAGCTGACATCTAACATAGTAATCTCAACACAGAATCCTCCTGAAGAGACTTGACCTTTAGCATTTCAGGTCCCTTCCTATATAAAATGTGAGCACCAAGGACACAATCTATAATTCTATAATCTTTAATCCATAATAGAAAATTTTAATTGGAATAGCAATGCTCACACATTTCCTTAAATTGATGTGATATATCATTTCATGCAGGTTACAATATTAAGCACTTTTATTACAGACTGCCATTGGTATTGCAGACACCAGAGTAATAATTATATATATATGTATATATATATATACATACATACATACATATATTCCACCTAAATCTTTTTGAGAGACATCATGATGCAATTTAAAAAGAACTGTCTCTGTAGTCAAAGGCTTTTAGTTCAAATACCACCTCAGTTTCCTCATCTATAAAATTAGTGGGTTGTATCATATAGCAGCTCAGGTACTTTCTAGCTCTAGATCTTTGATCAAATGATTTATATTCATAATTATTAGAAGAGATTTTGATGTTGAGCATTTCTCTCTAAAGCATAAAAACTACCATCAACTAATTTGAAAACTCAAAATTTACTGTCACTTTGCAAGGCTCCAGCTGCAGGTCATTGGGGTACAATGAGTGATAAGAGAAAAATTCTTAGCCACAAAAAAACAGTTATAGATCTTGGGGCTAAATAGACTTTTTGGCAGAAAATTGTGTTTATGAGAGAGTCATAGACATATGTGTAATTTTCTTTGAGCTTCATACCTGCCATTCACTTTGGATTTGCCTTCATATGAATGAGGCTTATTAGGCAAAGCAGGAGAAGTGCTTCTCTTTCATCTATGCTAGCAGCATCTTCACTTGCCTCTGCAGTACAGTCACTGGGGATGCCATCCTCGATTTCTCCCCATTTGCAAATCAATGGCAACTAACATTCTGGGAGTTCGCTCTTTCTCTAGCTTTTAGCTTATTTTCTTCCCTAGAGGGTGCTATGGGCAACAGAATTGAATAACACATTTTATCTTTTTTAAAGTTTGAATCTTTTTAACTTTTAAATTAAAAAAATTGGAAAAGATGTATATATTATACGAGCTAGCATGAATATCCCAAACCAACTGTTTAGAATGAGAGATCAATGTTTTATGAAGCAGGATTCTTTGTTACATTATCTGATGCTTTGCTAGTTGGTAAATTTTAGGATATCTTAAATTTGGGGTACTTTCTACCCCAAATATGTATGTGTTTGAATATATGTAAATTTGTATCTATATACATATATGTACATATATGCATACACATAGATGCTAGTCTTTAAAGCACTGATGAATTCATCTATTATATCATATAAAATGGCATCTTTTTCATTTCAACATCAGACTGGCAAATTATCTCGACAGGAAAGTGCAATCAATTAAGTGTTTGAGGAGGCAAAAAGGAGCTGATGATGAGTCAAAATAGTTTTTTTTAATTATCAGGTAGAGAGGAAGAGAGGAACAAAGAGGTTTATGGTGGGAGGGAAAGCACAGTAACAAGAACATAAAAGAGCAAAAAAGAATGGAAAGAACTATATGGGTGTATATATTATGTGTGTAGATGGGGATGCTCTTAGGTGTTAGTGAAACATTGTGTTATTTTGAAAATCATTGAGGAGGGTGTTGAAATTTTTTGTCAAAGAAAAAAGCACCATTTCTGGTCAAGCTCTTTCAATTTATACATTCTATTAATTCTAGACAAAAAAAGCCAGTGGGAATCATTATTGCTTGGGAGCCAAGACAGGCTTAGGATGAGCATATCTCAGGGTCTTCAAAAATATTAGGTGAAATTTTGAACCTTTTAAATCTCTCTCTGCTTCATGGAGAGCTGAAGCTGACTGGAATGGTACTGGGAGGTCAATGGACTATTGAACTTGTGTCCTTTATATACAGTTCTGAGAGTACTGAGCAGTCAATACTACTTCCAACCATGCATTTTAGCATCATCTAAGTTACATTATTGCTTCTTCTCTATCATCATCTGAACATAGTTCTACAGGGAGCTAACTCTCTGTAATAGTAATGAAATTTGAAGATCCCTTTGTACTGGAAAGCTGAAAGGTACTTAGCACCTAGTTTCAAATTAAGCCTCTGTTAAAGAAACAGAAGGTAGGATCCCCTGTTGCTGATGTAACTCAATAATTTAGTTACTCAATCATTCAATCATCCTTAATTCAATCAGTCTTAAGGAGGAGAGCCTCCTTAATCCTTAAATCACTTATCCTTAAGGAGGCAAGGCCTTAAGGGATACAAAGTACAATAGTCAAAGTTCTCCATCCATGGTGTGCAATTTTTTTATGAGTGGGTCAAAGAACAAATCATAGAAACAATATATATTTTTTTGCCTTTTGGAGGGGGGAAGGTAGGGCAATTGGGGTTAAGTGACTTGCCCAAGGTCACATGGCTAGGTTCTGTGTTAAGTGTCTGAGGCCGGATTTGAACTCAGGTCTTCCCGACTTCAGGGCTGGTGCTCTATTCACTGTGCCACATAGCCACCCTCCATGGGATGCAATTAAAATACAATATCAATCACTATTCAGCACTCTCCTTAAGAGGTATCAGAAAATACACAGGCCATCCACCCTTCTGTCACACATAAGTAAGTTACAATTTTATTAGTCACTACTCAAGTTTTCACAGAGAGGTTTGTTCATCTTGACTAGAGGCAGGTAGTTCCTACCTGAATCCACCAAACTGTCACCTTGGTTCAAAGGCAGACAGCTCCCAGCTCCTTGTCTGTGATGTTCTGCTCCACGGTGAAGCTCACAGTGTTCAGTCCATCTCAAATCCTTCTGAGTCTCTGTTCCTGGAAAGAGAAAACTTAGCAGAGCCACAAAGTACCTACACCACAGTCATGCTTCCTCTGGTAACTCCAGCTGGCCCTTGGATGTCCTCAGCAGCATGATCTCAAAATCAAAATCACTTTCTCCACAGAAGTTCCAGTCAAGCAACAGCAGCCCAGCTTTCAGATGTTTGCTGAGAGAAATTCTCTCTGTCTCTGTCTTTCTTTGTCTCTCTCTCTGTCTCTGTCTCTCTGTGTCTCTGTCTCTCTCTCTCTCTCTCTCTGTGTCTCTGTCTCTCTCTCTCTGTCTGTCTCTCTCTCTGTTTGTCTCTCTCTGTCTGTCTCTGTCTCTCTCTGTCTCTCTCTCTCTCTCTCTCTCTCTCTGTCTCTCTCTCTTTCTGTCTCTCTCTCTCTGTGTCTCTCTCTCTCTCTCTCTGTCTGTCTCTCTCTCTCTCTGTCTCACTCAGCAGCTACTTTGCCTCCAGATGCTTGTCCCAAGTAGTTCTGACTGTACAGCTTTTGCTGTTCCTTAAATATAGTATGGCTCCTCCCTATTCAGCTCCTCCCTGTTACATCAGCATATGATATGATGGAATACAGAGAATCCTAGAGAATCAACTAGGAAATTACTTAAAATTATCAACAACTTTAGCAAAGTTTCAGGATATAAAATAGGGCTTTCTATATACACTATCAAAACTCAGCAGCAAGAGTTAGAGAAATTTCATTTAAAATAACTATAGACAAGATAAAATACTTGGGGGGGTCTTCCTGCCAAAACAAATCCAGGAACTATATGAACACAATTACAAAACATTTCTCACATAAATAAAGTCAGATATAAGGAACTGGAAAAATATCAATTGCTCAGGTGTGAGACAGTTAATAGAATTAAAAAATGACAATTCTACTTAAATTAATTTACTTAATCAGTGTCATACAAATCAAACTACCAAAAATTATTTTATAGAGCTAGCTAAAAATAATAACAAAATTCCTCTGGAAGAACAAAAGTTCAAGATGGCCAAGAAAATTAATGAAAACTATAATTTAAAGTCACAGTCATCAAAACTATCAAGTACTGGCTAGGAAATAGTGGTGGATCAGTGGAATAGATTAGATGCATAAGACACAGTCATAAATAACGATATTAAGCTGGTGTTTGATAAATACAAAGACCTCAGTTTCTCAGATAAGAATTCACCATTTAATAAAAACATCTGGGAAAACTGAAAAACAGTAGGGCAGATAATAGGTATAGATGAACATCTTACCCTCCATACCAAGATAAGGTCAAAATGTGTACATGATTTAAACATAATAGGTGATACCATCAACAAATTAGGAGAGCAAGGAATAATTTGCTGGTTATACCTATGGAAAGGGGGAGAATTTCTGACCAAATAAGAGGAGAGCATTATGAGATGTAAAATTGATTATTTTGATTATATTAAATTAAAAAAGATTTCACACAAATAAAACCAATGAAACCAAGATCAGAAAGAAAACAGAAACCTGGGAAACATTTTTTTTAAGTCAGTGTTTCTCATAAAGGCTTCGTTTCTCAAATATATAGAAAGCCGACCCAAATTTTTAAGAATACAAGTCATTCTGCAATTGATAAATGGTCAAATGATATGAAGTTGGTTTTCAGACAAAGAAATCAAATTTATCTATAGTTATATGAAAAATTCTCCAAATCACTATTGATTACAAAAATTCAAATTAAAATAAGGCTGAGGTAGTACCTCACACCTATCAGGCTGGAGAATATGACATAAAAGGAAAATGATAAATGTTGGAGAGGATTCTGAAAAACTGGGACACATTCATTGTTGGTAGAGATGTGAACTAATTTAGCCATTCTGAAGAACAATTTGGAACTATCTGCAAAAGGCAAGACTACTCCTGTGCATACCTTTTAATCCAGCAATACCACTACAAAATCTATATCTCAAAGAGATCATAAAAACCAGAAAAGGATCTATAGGAAGAAAAATATTTATAGCAGCCCTTTTTCTAGTTGGTAAAGAATTGGAAATTGTGGGGATGTCCATCAATTGGGGAATGGCTGAAAAAGTTGTGGTACATGAATATAAAGAGAATATTATTGTACCATAAGAAATAATGAATGGACAGATTTCAGAAAAAAACCTGGAATGACTTAAATGAAATGATGCAAAGTGAAGTAAGTAGAAGCTGGAGAACACTACACACAATAACTGCAACATATTTCATGCTGTTTTATTTTTTTTGGGGGGGGGGAATCTATTTCTTCTTTCACAACAGGACCAATATGGAAATATATTTTACATAATTGCACATATACAATTATTTAAAATTCTTACATTTTTAGAGAGGAGGGAAGGGAATGAGGGAGGGAAGGAGAAAATTAGGAACTTGAATTTTTTAAATTAATTAATTTATTTTTAAAAATTAATTTGTTTGTTTCCTTTTCATTTACAGGATTCAATTCCACAATTCCTTGAGTTTCATATTTTATACCGCCCCTCTCCTCCCCCCCCCCATGGAAGCATATAGTCAAGTATAGGTTCTGTAAGTACTTTCACATTATACATTAGTCAGATTATAAAGACGGATTGTATCATATGGAATGAAAAATGGTGAAGAGGCCATAAAACCAAATTAGAAAAGGAAAAATATCAGGTATTTTGTTTCCACATGGATATAAACTCAGTTCTCTCTAGTTCTTTCTCAGCATGCACATATTTCTCTCCATCATGAGTCTTTTGGGATTGACTTATATGACTGCATTACTGAGAGGAGTCCAGTCTATCAAAGTTGATCATCACACATACGTTGTGTCTAATTGTGTACAAATTTCTCCTGTTTCTACTCTTCCCAGTCAGCATCAGTTTGTATAAGCCTCTCCAGGTAAATATGAAGACTGTCTGCTCCTTGTTTCTTATAGCACAATAGTATTCCATAACATGCATATACCACAACTTGTTCAGCCATTCCCCAATTGACTTAATTTCCAATTCTTTGCCACCACAAAAAGAGCTGCTATATACATTTTTGTACATATGTGTTTTTCTCCCATTTCTATGATCTCTTTGGGATATAACCCTAGGATTGGTATTGCTGGATCAAAGGGTATGAAAGTATTTATATCCCTTTAGGCATAATTCCAGATTGTTCTCCAGAAGGGCTGGATCAGTTCACAACTCCACCAGCAATGCATTAGTATTCCAATTTGCCCATATCCTCTCCAGAATTTATCATTTTCCTGTTTTGTCATCTTAGACAATCTGACTGGTGAGATGTGGTACCTAAGAGTTGTTTTGATTTGCATTTCTCTAATCAATAGTGAATTAGAGCATTTCTTCATGTGCTTATAGATATTTTTAATGTCTTTCTCTGAAATCTTCCTGCTCTTATCCTTTGACCATTTATCAATTGGGGAACGACGTGTATTCTTATAAATTTGATTCAATTCTCTGTATATTTTAGAAATGAGTCTTTTGTCAGAGACATAGGTTGTAAAGATTCTTTCCCAATTTCCCATCTCCCTCTTAATTTTGGTTACATTGGCTTTGTTTGTAAGCTTTTCAATTTCATGTAGTCAAAATTATCCATTTTATATTTTATAATGTTCTCTAATTCTTGTTTAGTCATGAAGTCTTTCCCTCTCCACAAGTTGGATAGGTAAACTATTTCTTGTTTTAGGAGACTGCTTACATTATCAACCTTTATACCTAGATCATGCACCCATTTAGACTTGATTTTGGTATATGGTATTAGATAATGTTCTATGCCCAGTTTCTGCCAGTTTTCCCAGAAAGTATTCCAGTTTCCCCAGAAGTTTTTGTCAAATAGTGAGTTCTTATACCAAAAACAAGGGTCTGGGATTTATTAAACAATAGATTACTATAGTCATTGACTTCTGAATCTCATATGCCTAATCTATTCCATTGATCCACTCCTCTATTCCTCAGACAGTACCAAGTAGTTTTGATGACTGCTGCTTTATAATACAGATTGAAATCTGGTATAGCTAGTCCACCTTCCCTAGCATTTCTTTTCATTAATTCCCTTGATATTCTGGACCATTTATTCTTCCAAATGAATTTTGTTACTATTTTTTTCTAGCTCTATAAAGTAGTTTTTTGGTAAATTGATTGGTATGGCACTATGTAAAATTGTCATTTTTATTGTATTAGCTCCACCCAGCCATGAGCAATTGATATTTTTCCAGTTAGTTGGATCTGACTTTATTTGTGTGAAAAGAGTTTTGGAGCTGTGGTCATATATCTCCTGGGTTTGTTTTGGCAGTTAGATTCCCAGATATTTTATAATGTCTACAGTAATTTTAAATGGGATTTCTCTATATCTTGCTGTTGAATTGCATTGGAAATATATAGGAATGTCGAGGATTTATATGGGTTTATTTTATATCTTATAACTTTGCCAAATTTATTTATTGTCTTCAAGTAGTTTTTGACTTGATTCTCTAGGATTCTTTATGTATATCATCATATCATCTGCAAAGAGTGATAGCTTGGTCTCTTCTTTGCCTAATTTGATTCCTTTGATTTCTTTTTCTTCTCTAATTGCTACTGCTAGCATTTCTTTTTTTTTAAGCAATCGGGGTTAAGTAACTTGCTCAAGGTTACACAGACAGTTATTTCTGGGTGTGGTTCTGAGTATCTGAGCCTGGATTTGATCCAGGTCATCCCGACACTGGAGCCAGTGCTCTTACTCCCTGAGCCACCTGGTCGCCCATAAGCAATTGGGGTTAAGTAACTTAATCAAGGTTACACGGCCAGGTGTTTCTGGGTGGGTGCCAAGTGTCTGAGCACGGGATTCGATCTCCAGGTCTTCTCAACACTGGACCTGGTGCTCTTACTTGATGTACTACCTGGCCACCCCTACTGCTAGCATTTCTAATATAATACCAGATTGAATAAGAAGGGTGATAGTGGACACCCTTGTTTCACCCCTGATCTTATGGGAAATGCTTCTAGCTTCTCCCCATTACATATAATACATGCTGATGGCTTTAAATAGATGCTACCTATTATTTTAAGGAAGGCTCCATTTATTCCTATAATAGGAATGGATGTATTTTATCAAAAGCCTTTTCTGCATCTATTGAGATGATCATGTGGTTTCTCCTACTTTTATTGTTGAAATTATCAATTATATTGATGGTTTTCCTAATATTAAGCCATCCTTGCATTCCTGGAATAAATCCTACCTGATCAAAGTGTATTATTCTTGAGATAAGTTGCTGTAGTCTTTTTGCTAGTATTTTATTTAGAAATTTTGCATCTATATTCATGAGAGAGATTGGTCTATAATTTTCTTTCTCTGTTTTATCTCTTCCTGATTTAGATATCAGTACCATATTTGTGTCATAAAAAGAATTTGGTAGGACTCCTTCTTCACTAATTTTCCCCAAATAGTTTGTAGAGTATTGGAATCAATTGTTCTTTAAGTGTTTGATAGAATTCACTTGTAAATCCTTCTGGACCTGGAGATCTTTTCCTAGGGAGTTGACTGATGGCTTGTTCACTTTCTTTTTCTGAGATGGGATTATTTAAATAATTTACTTCCTCTTCAGTTATTCTGGGCAACTTGTATGTTTGTCAATATTCATCCATTTCCCTAAGATGGTCAAATTTATGTGCATACAATTGGGAAAAATAATTCCGAATTATTTTTTTGATTTCCTCTTCTTTGGAGGTAGATTTTCACTTTTGGTACTCATAATTTGGTTTCCTTCTTTTTTTTTTTATCATATTGACTAAGGTTCTATCGATTTTGTTGGTTTTTTAATAAAACCAGTCCTTGGCTTTATTTATTAATTCAATACTTTTCTTAATTTCACTTTTACTAATCTCTCCTTTGGTTTTCAATATTTCTAATTTAGTATTTAATTGGGAATTTTGAATTTGTTCTTTTTTTAGGTTTTTCAATCGCATGCCCAATTTTTTGAGCTTTGTTTTCTCTAATTTAATCATGTATGGACTAAGAGATATAAAACTTCCCCTAAGAACTGCCTTTAATGTATCCCACAAATTTTGGTATGTTGTCTCATTATTATCATTCTCTTGAATGAAATTACTGATTGTTTCTATAATTTCTTGTTTGACACACTCATTCTTTAGGATTAAATTGTTTAATTTACAATTAGTTTTTAGTCTGTCTTTGCCTGGCCCTTTATTGCATATAATTTTTATTGCATCATGATCTGCTAATGATGCATTAACGATTTCTACCTTACTGCATAGAATTGTGAGATTTTAATGCCCTAGAACGTGGTAAGTTTTTGAGTATGTGCCATCAACCACTGAGAAGAAAGTATATTCCTTTTTGTCCCCATTCAGTTTTCTCCAGAGATCTATCATACCTATACTCTCTAAAATCCTGTTCACCTCCTTAACTTCTTTCTTGTTTATTTTGAGGTTGGATTTATCAAGTTCAGAGAGGGGGAGATTAAGGTCTCCCACTAGTATAGTTTTGTTATCTATTTCTTCCTCTAATTCCTTTACCTTCTCCTCAAGTATTTGGATGCTACACCACTTGGTGCATATATGTTAAGTGGTGATATTGCTTCATTCTTGATGGTGCCTCTTAACAGGATATAGTTTCCTTCCTTATCTCTTTTAATTAGGTCAATTTTTGCTTTTGCTTTATCTGAGATAAGGATTGCTACCTCTGCTTTTTTTTTTTTACTTTAGCTGAGGCATGGTATATTTTACTCCAGCCTTTTACCTTTACCCTGTGTGTATCCCTCTCTTTCAGATGTGTTTCTTGTAAACAGCATATTTTAGGATTGTGATTTCTAATCCATTCTGGTATCATCTCAGTTTTATGGGAAAGTTCCTTCCATTCACATTTACAGTTATGATTGTTATCTGTTTCTTTCCACCCATCCTATTACCACCCCTGTTAATGTTCATATCCCCTCTTCTCCCTTTCCCCCCTTAATAGTTTTCCTTTTGACCACCGCCTCCTTCAGTATTTCCTTATCAGCCCCCCTCACTTTTCCTCCCCTTTCACCTTACTTCTTCCCTCCCTACAAACTACCACCCCCCTTTCATAGCCCTTTTCCCCTCCTACTGCCTGTAGGATATTTTTATACTTAATGAAGTATGTTATTTCTTCTTTACCCAAGAGTGACAGGAACACACCTCATGTGAAGCTCTTCTCCCTTCCCTCTTTCCCTCTAAAAGGAAATTTTTGCGTTTCTTCTCCATAGACTCCTATGCTTAACTGGTTGATATTCCCTCCTTTCAATAGAACCAATGAGGGAAAAGCTAATATGATTCCCATCTCCCTCCCTTCTTTTCCTCTGCTATACAGTTTTCATGCCTCTGTGTGTGGCATAATTTAGCCTTTTCCACTTCATTCATTCCCTTTCTTCCATTGCAGTCCCTTTGTAGCTCCTAATAAGATTTTTTTTTTAAATCGTCATTTTGTGTATTTTATACTCATACTCTCTACTAGTCTATAAACACTTTGCCCTTATCAAATAGCAGGGTGTGTGTGTGTGTGTGTGTGTGTGTGTGTGTGTGTGTGTGTGTTTGTGTGTGTGTGTTTTCCTTGTTTGCCTTTCTAAGTCACAGTTGCATTTTGTAATTGGAGGTTGAATTTTCCATTGAGCTCTGGCTTTTTTATCAAGAAGGTCTGGAACTCTTTTATATTGTTGAATGACCATCTCTTTGCCTGGAAGAATATGCTCAGTCTTGCTGGGTATGTGATCCTTGGTTGTAACCTGAGCTCTTTTGCCTTCCAGAAAATTGTATTCCACTGCCTCCGATCTTTCAGTGTAGAGGCTGCCAAATCCTGTGCAATCCTCACTGTGCACCCTCGATATTTGAATTGTTTCTTTCTGGCCACTTGAAGTATTTTGTCTTTTATCTGGTAGTTCTGGAGTTTGGCCACAACACTTTGAGGACTTTTAAGTTTGCGATCTCTTTCAGCAGGTGTCCGGTGGATTCTCTTGATTTCTATTTTACCTTCAGGTTCTAGTATCACAGGGCAGTTTTCCTTAACAATCTCTTGGAGAATGTTGTCCAGGCTCATTTTTTTCATCATGATTTTCTGGTAGGCCTATGATTCTCAGATTATCTCTCCTGGATCTGTTTTCTAGGACAGTTATTTTTTCTTTGAGGTATTTTACCTCTTTTTCTAATTTTTCATTCTTGTTGTTTTGCTTGACTAATTCTTGGTTCCTCATAGAGTCATTTTTTCCCCCATTTGGTTGATTCTAGTTTTTACCAAATCATTTTCCTTGGTTAATTTTTGGAGCTCCTTTTCCATATCATACACTTTTCTTTTTAGAGAGATGTTTTCCTCATTATAATGTTTTTCTAATTCTGCTATTTTGGTTTTGAGAGAATTATTCATTTTGTCTTATATCTCTCTCATTTTATTTTCAAAGTTCCTTTTGATTTCATCTAGGAGAGCCATCTGTGCTTGGGACCCATTCCCTGTTGAAGTTTCAGCTTTGGGTGTGGAGTCCACATTGTCTCCCTCTGAATTTGGTTCCTCCCTCTGAGAATAGTAGGACTCCAGAGTCTTTGTCTTTGTAGTCTGCTTTCTACCCATTTTGAGGCAGGATCCTAGCCATGCCCTTCCTCTAGGATCCCAAGCCTTTACTATAGAGGGTTTTGCCCTGGGGCAAGAGTTACTATGTGTTCAGGGTCAGAGGGGAGGTTTGGAGC
This sequence comes from Petaurus breviceps papuanus, assembly GCF_028583685.1. NCBI lineage: Eukaryota > Metazoa > Chordata > Mammalia > Diprotodontia > Petauridae > Petaurus > Petaurus breviceps. The sequence goes on along the minus strand of NW_027186315.1, from coordinate 1,554,561 downwards.
AAGTGAGGTTCACTCTGTCATCCTGGTCTTGGGAGGTCCTGAAAGGGGCTTTTTTTTATAAATTTCTGGGCTATGAAGTAGTAGCCCCAGGAGTGTTTGTTGTCCAGGACAGGGGTCCCTGTATTTGCTTCTTACCTTGTTCTTTCCAGTCCCAGCCCTTTGGTGATAGGCCTGGTAGTGGCCCTTGTGGTTGGTGGGAAGACTTGCCCTCTGAGTTGATCAGGCACCTTCTGGGCCTGCCTCTGCAGCCTCTGCATTTGCCGGCCCCACTGCACCTTCCCAGCCTGCCTGTTTGTCTGCCTGCCATGCCTCGACTTCTGGGCCTGCCTCTGCATCTGCCGGGCGCTGAGGAACTTGAATTTTTAAAAAAAATATATGTCAAAAGTTGTCTTTGCATATAATTGGAAAAAATAAAATGTTTATTAAAAAATCATTAAATGTAACAATCTACAAACAACACTAAACATGACACAAGACCAAGATTTTTCCAGAAAACCAGACAAAATGGTAAGATAAATACAAACTTGTAAAGCCCTATTTTTTTCAATTTAAAATAATGAAAAGAGGTTGGGTGGGGGAAACAAAAGTACTCCTTGAATCCCCTGCAGATTTATGTGAGATGTCATATAACTCAATAGTGTGCTGTTTAGTCTTTCCTGTAATTATTGGGGGCATTCTCTGGTCCCATACAATAAAAAAATCTATCTACAAGTGAACTTGCTGGTATCTTGCTACTGCTGGGACCCATCTTCCTTTACCACCCCTGGGGGAAAATTAAAAAACAAAACAAAACAAAAAGAAAAAAACACTTACCTTTAATCCTGATCCTAAACCACCCCATTTCCTGTGGTAATAATCAAAATTTGAACCACCCCAATCCCCGGGGGTAAACATTCTGAAATTAAATTTAAACCTCATTTTAGGTTAGAAGAAATAGGAATCAAAAGCAGGAGTCTGAATGCCAGGGGAAGTCTTCCAAGAAAAAGTTCCTGGGTGAAAAACCTAGTCTAGGGATTTTTTATGAAAGACTGTGGACCCAGGGATTTCAGACTTGACCTGGCTTGCTTTGCCAAAAACTGCGGTGGGTAAAAGATGAAATCACTGAGAAAACAAAAGTTCAATATTTCTAGCATATTGATTCATTACACAATTCATGACAATTGCCTAACAAACTAGGGCCAACTCTCAAGGAGTTTATAATCTAAAGGGAAAGACTACATGCAAAGAAATATATACAACATGAGTTATGTACAGGATAAATATGAAATAATTCAAAGGAAAATAGCACTAGAATTTACAAGAATTGGGAAAGGCTTCCTGTAAAATATAGGATTTTAGTATTGACTTAGAGGATGTCAGAGAATCCAGAAGGAGAATCTTTTCCAATAATGAAAAATAGCCAGTGAAAATTCTTAGAACTGAGTAGAAAAATCAGGAGGCCACTGTCACTGTATCAAAGAGTACTTGTGAGGGAAGAAGATGTAAGAAGACTAGAAGGTTAATTATAAAGGACTCTGAATGCCAAACAGAGCATTTCATCTTTGATCTTGGAGGCAATAAGAAATAATTGGAGTGAATTGAATAGGAAGGTAATGTATTCCCATCAGTTCTTTAGGAAAACCACTTTAGTAGTTTAATTAAGGGTGGAGAGAAACTTGAATCACGAAGACCCATTAGCAGCCTATTGCAATAATCAAGGTATGAGGTGATGGGGGCTTGCAATATGGTGGTGGTACTGTTACAGAAGAAAAGTGAAAATATTCAAGAGATATTTCAAAGGTGAAATTGACAGATCCTGGCAGCAGAACTTGACAGACTTTAGGTAGGACTCCTTGGCTGTAAGCCTGAGAAAACAGGAGTATGGTGTTGCCTTCTAAAGCAACTGGGACGGTGGACTCTGGATGAGGAAATGAGGCTGAAGACTTTGATAAGCTCTGCCTCACTTAAATCCAATTCAATCACAAGTTAAGACATCACTTTCATGATGTCATTGGTCCTCTTAGAGAAATAAGACCACCACCAACAAGAAAGTAGATGGGGGAGCTTTTGGGGGAAAGATGAATTCTGTTTTCAAAACATTGATTTTTAAATGTCTACTGGACATCTGTAGTGGCAAGCACCACAGTGTCCCCAGGGTTCCTGCTCACACAGGTTCTTGGATCTGCTTTGATAAAGGAAAGCAACTCAAAATGGGTTAACAAGCTTACTTTAATCAGTCAGACATATATTATTTACCTTGTTCAGGGGAAAAAGGTCAGCACCCCAAACTTCAAAGTATACAGGCAGAATTATCAAGACAGAAACAGATCAAGTAGACAGATTTCCAAACTGTCCAACCATTACATCCATACCCAGTCAACATCTGGGTTTTTCAAGGCCGGGGGGGGCTCTGGACAACGGCTTTTCAGAATACAGATCAAATCACAGAACACTTCTCAAAGTGAGCCCCCAAAACAAAGCTACACATCAGGGCTTATATAGCCTTCTCCTGGCTCAGAGAATGTAACAACCTTATTGACTCACTGGCCAATCAAGAAGTATCTACTGAAAAACAAGACTCCCACCCCAGGCTTCTGGTGCACTTCAGCCTAGGGGCAGGGAAGATCTTCCAAATTTGCATTCCCATTACAACATCCTGTTTCAAATATCTGAGGGGCGGTTGGAGATATAAAATAAAGAGATTGGGTCCAAATAAGTAGAATTGAGAGTCATCAGCATAGAAATGGTGATTAAATTCATGAAGTAGTATATCCAGTGAATTAAATCCAGTGAAGTCATATAAGAGGGAGAAGAAAAGACAGTCTATGACAGAACTCTATGACTCACATATGGGTAGAGGCTATCCAATAAATCCAACAATCCAACAAAACATACTGAGAGGAAACTATTGTTAGATAGGAGAACAAGGAGAGAGTGATATCTAAAAAACCTAAAGAGAAGAAAGTATCGAGGAGAGTGATAAACAGTGTCAAAGGCTGTGGAGAGATTGAGTAAAGGTCATTGGATTTGGTGATGAGATTAATAGTAATAAGATGATTAGTAATTAAGAGTCATTGAGTTTATTGTAAAGTGAAATGAAATGTTGAGATCCTTAGTTTTTGTAAATCTACTTTGGTGGTTGTATGGAGAATGGATTAGAGCAGGGAGACTAAATGACCATTATAACAGTCTTTATGGAAGGTAATGAAGGCTTTCATTCAAGTGGTGCCTCTGTTAATGGAAAGATGAGATATATATGAGAGGTGTTGTAGAGATTGAAATACCAAATTTTGTGAGCTGGCTATGTATGTGCTCTAGGTTGATTCTACTAAGATGTCTAACTTAAAATTATAGAAACAATTGTAGTAGAAAAGTGTGAGTGAGTGTGGAGGCTGAATTTGAAATGACATCTTGTTCAAAATATCTAACAGACAGCTGGTTGGTTATACAGAAGTAGAGGCTAAGATAGAAACATGGACTGAGTATACAGATTAAGGATTAATTCCCATAGAGATTATAAACTCACTGGATCTGATGCCTTTAACAAATGAGAGAGTGTAGGTAGAAAGAAAAGAGATACCAGGATAGAGCTTTGGTGTACACTCAGATTTAAGGGGGTGATCCTGATTACACAGGAAAGAAGCCTGCAAAGAGCAGACCAAGCTAATATATGTGAAATGAACAATAGCTACATGTTAAACTATGTGGCTCTAGATAGAAGTATGTTACAGAAGGCTCACAGTATTAAGGGCTGAAAGGAAACTTAAAGATCATATGGGCTAATCTTCTAAAATAGAATTACAATGATATCGAGACCCAGGGAGGTTAAATGACTTCTTAAGGTCACATATGGGGCATATAGAAAAACTGGATTTTGTTCCCAGGTCCTCTGACTCCCAAACAGTGATTTATTAAAAATTTCTAGGGTGGCCTAATGTTCTTGGAGGTTCTAGGAAAGAAGTGAGACACGAACTATGCCTGGAAAGAGGAAGAATTGGTTTGGCCAAGATAAGAGAAAGGGCATTCCAGTCAAAAGAAATAAAAAAAACATGAATTACATCAAGGGAAAACTATAATGGCAAAGGAGAGTTTGGAAACCTGACTGGACTGATGAAAGAAGTAGGAAACAAAGTTTGCCATTGGGAGTGCAATCAGCTTAGGGAGAAATTGTCATCTGATGCACAGTAGCAGTCTTCCATTAACCTCCCTATAGGAGGATTAACATATGAATCAGAAATTGGCCAAATTCCTGGGCATAGTGCCCAAGGGCATGGAACACTGCCCACCAAATAGTGCAAGTCTGGAAGGGCCCCTGAATAAGGATGCCTACCGAGAGCTGGGAGAATTGATTTCAGTGACTCTTTATACAGTAATGTCAAAACAACTTAACATTATTATCTAGCACAAATTGCTTGGTAAGCAAAAACCAAGCCAACTTGGTGAACTTTGTTTTTCCCCTGCTAAACTGAAAATAAATGATGGAATTTAGGAATAAGGTAATCATCTTTGTCTATGGGAGGATTAATTATCACCTTATCATCACCAAAAATTCATGCTTCACCTTCTGTTTGAGGTGTGTAATCACTAATAGTGCCCACTTGCTGTGAGCAATAGGGGTGCTTATCTCTTCATTTTTTTTTAGTTCCTTGATTCACAGCTTCTCAAAACGTAAGTGTTATCTCAGCTTTATAGAATTTTGGCAAGCTTTCCTGTGAAGCCTACTTTTTTGTGTGTATCAATGTCTTTTTCCAAAAAATTTAAGCACAGAATAAATCTGGAAAAATGGTTTGTCCAATGTCAATTAACATTGAATAGTCTGTATTTATCCTTTTTATTTTAAAGCCCCTCTTCCTGATCCATTAAGTCATTAAACAATTGGATGTTTTAGATTACTAGTTATATATATATATATATATATATCTCCATATGTGCATATTCACATGTTGTTCTAAACATCTTAGTGCAGAATTAAGCCTGAAGGCTATAACTTGATGACCCTGACCAAATAACTTCTGTCATCCCTTCTACCTCTAAACCTGATTCTATGTTTTTTTGAGGTTTCACTTTCCTTACTGAGAAAATGAGCTGATCTAGATGACCTCTAAGTTACCTTTCAGCTGTAAGTCTATGATTCTATTTTTTTTTTCATTTAACTTTTAGAGAAAGACTAGGAACAAACACTTATTAAAGACCTACTATGTGCCAGGTACTATGCCAGTTGTTTAGCACATATTTTCTCATTAGATCATCACACAATTCAGGTAAGGAAGGCACTACTGTTATCTCTAATTTACATTTGAGGAAACTGAGGGTTAAATCCATCATCAATCAATAAACATGTTTAAATGTCTAATATGTGCCAGGAACTGTACTAAGTGCTAAATATAAAAAAAAAAGTCAAACACTGTCCTGTCCTGAAGGATCTTACACTGTAATGGGGAAAATAGCATACAATGAAGTCAGATATAAACAAGGTGAATTATAAATGGGATTAAGCAGAAATAATTAAAAGAGGGAAGTCACTGGAATTCAGAGGGATTAGAGAAAGTTTTCTGTAGTAGGTGAGATTTTAGTTGGGACTCAAAGGAAGCCAGGGAGGTCACTAATTACATTTGAGGAGGAAGAGGACCCCAATTCAAGGGGACAATGAGAGAAAATGCCCAGAGTCTAGATGGAATGTCTTGTTTGTGAGACAGATAGGTCAATGACACTTTATTTAGGAGTATATATTGGGGAGTAAGGTGTGAGAAGAATGGAAAAATAGGAAGTAGCTAAGGTAGGGTTTTGAGTGCCAAAGAGTACATTTTGTATTTTGTCTTAAAAGTTATAGGAAATCAGTAGAGTTTGTTGAGAAGGCAGGTGACAAAATCAAATCTATGCTTTGGGAAAATTTCTTTAGTGGCTCAATTAAGAATGGACTGGAGTGGGAAAAAATAAAAAAAAACAACTTGGAGCAGGCAGATCCAGCAACAGGTTATTGAAATAATTAGGGCAAAGGTCCCATTTCTCAAATATATAGACTGAATCAAATTTATACGAATACAAGTTATTTCCCAATTGGATACATGGTCAAAGGATATGAACAGGCAGTTTTCATAGGAAGGAATTAAAGCTATATAGAGACATATAAATCACTTTTGATTAGAGAAATGCAAAATTAAAGCAACTCTGAGGTACCATCTCACACCTATCAGATTGGCTAATATGACAAAAAAGGGAAATTATGAATGTTGGAGAAGATGTGGAAAAAATTAGAACACTAATGCATTGTTCGTGGAGTTGTGAACTGATTCAACCATTCTGAGGAGCAATTTGGAACTATGCCCAAAAGGCTATAAAATGGTGCTGTAATAGTAATGGAATTAAAGATCCCCCTGTATTGGCTTGGTTTTCAGGTTGAGTGTTAAAACCCAGAGCTTGTGAATTCCACTTGTGGGATGGACTTGTTGATGTGAAGAGAGAGGGCTGAACTGGGAGGAGCTGATGCTTTGTATTTAGAAACAGGACAAGCAGAAAGAGGCAGAAGAACTTTTGAGAGCATCGTCATGGAGGCAGAGAGAGAGGATTTCTGAGGCCCCATTGGAGTTGCCCAGGACTTTTGAGAGGTGCCACCCAGAGCTACCAAGGAATGAGGAGACATGACTGTAATGCCAGTATTTTGTCTGTTTTGATGTTGTCTTGCCATATTCGTCCACTGGTGAAGGACAGTGCTGTTGTTGCAGAGGTTTTGGAACCTTGCTATTGGTTCAGAAGCCCTGAAGAAGGATTTTCTTGTTCTATTGTTTACAGAAATCCTGGAAAAGGGTCTTGCTGATATTTTCAGGGGTCCTGAGACTGTTCTTTAGACAGAGAGTGAATTGATGAAGACACTGGCAATGTATCTTGTGGCTTGGTTAAGCTTTGTCTCCCCAGGAACAGAGATTGCTGAGAACTTGCCTCTGGGCAAGATGAAGAAAAGACCTCTCTTTGGGTATTAAATGCTGTGATGATAACAGGGGTAGAAGGCCTTTGTGCTCTCTACTGCCCCTTTTGAGAAGGTACTTGGCCTTAACAGATGATAAGTGTAATTCAGTTGTGATCCAGGGGTAGGAAACTTTCACTTTTTTGTACTCTGTGACTGACCAAATGAATTTACTTTGTTTATGATTGAAAACTAATCTCCATTTGAGAAAAGAGACTTTGTGATTGACTACATAAATGTACTGCCCAGGGGTGGAATAGTCCTTGGAAATTACTGAATTACACTGGGTGAATGCTGTATTTTGGTTTTCTTAGTTCTGTGAATGTTTTGCCTTAATTTGTCACTGAATGAAATAGAGAGTTACTATGTTGGTATTCTGAACTTTGGCTCTTTGATCTAGCAATACAACTACCAGGTCTGAATTCCAAAGAAATCATCAAAATGGTAAAAGGAACAAGTACAAAAATATTTATAATAACTTTTTGTGGTGACAAAGAATTGGAAATTGAGGGGATGCCCATTAATTGGGGAATGGTTGACCAAGTTGTGATATATAAAAGTAATGGAATACTATTGTGCTTTAAGAAATGATGAGCAGGATTTGGGTATTTCAGAAAAGCTTATAAAGACTTACATGATGAATAGAGCACCAGCCCTGGAGTTAGGAGGACCCGAGTTAAAATCCGGCCTCAAAAATTTAAAATTTACTAGCCAGGTGACCTTGGGCAAGTCACTTAACCCCAATTTCCCTGTCTTCCCCCCTCCAAAAAAAAACTTACATGAACTGATGCTGAGTGAAGTGAGTGCAACCAAGAGAATATTGTACACAGTAACAGCAACATTATGCAATGATCAACTTTGATAGACATAGTTCTTCTCAGCAATACAATGAGAATACAAGACAATTCCAAAAGACTCAATGGAAAATGCTATCCACACCTGGAGAAAGAACTGTGAATTCTGAATGTAGATAGAAACATACTACATTCTTTTTAATTTTTTCTCATGTTTTTTTTTTCCTTTTTCTGATTCTTCTTTCAAATCATGACGAATATGGAAATGTTTAAAATGTATGTGTATAGTCTATATCCAATTGCTTGCCATTTGTGGAGGGGAAAGAGGAGTAAGGGAGAAAAATATGAAACTCAAAATTTTATAAAAGTGAATGTTGAAAACTATTAAGTGGGGAAATAAAGAAATAAAAATAATCAGGCATGAGGTGATGAGGGACTACAAAAGTAGTGACAGTTTCAGAAGAGAGAAAGGGATATATTTGAGAGATATTACAAAGGTTAAATCAGCAGGACTTGGATACTGGGGGATGGGGGTGGGGAGGGGACAATGTCAGAGATAGTGAGAATTCGACTATGACTCTCAGGTTGTAATCCTGAGGGACTGGATGATATTACCCACTACAGTAATAAGGAAGGTGGGGGGAGTGACAGGAGTAAAGTTAAGGAGTTCTATTCTGAACTTTTAAATTTTAAATGTCTGCTAGACATCCAGTTTGAGATGTCTGGATGAAAGTTCTAGAGGTGAAATTGGTGGTGAACAGAGTCTGGCTCAGGAAAAAAGGATTTTACAGCCATCAGTATAAAGCTAACAATTAAATCCATGGGGGCTGATTAGTTCACCAAGTAGTATTGATGAGGTGCAGGCTCTGGGAATCCCCTTGAACTCTGATTAAATTGTCCTATTTGATGAGGCATTTGAATGAGGCCATAAGCCTTATATTGTGGCTGGGCTCAAACCTCTTACTATACTTCCCACCCTTGAGTCTATGGAAATATATCAATTCACCCTTGAACTGGCCTAGCCCACCATTGTCTGTGGGCTCCAGGTAGCCTCCAGCAACTCCCCACCCTTAATCACTCATTGATCTCATCTGACTTTTCCTGAAGACCCTCCCCAAACTCCTCCTCTAGACCACCCCTAGTTTCCTCCCTCAACTTTCTGTATATAAGATCCCATCTTCCCTCCATGTGAGTGAGAGCTCCATAGAATGACCTAGGACAGACTTACTTGTGTCCAATACAAGCGAATTTTTAATAAACTTTACTTTTCTTTGGCTGAGAAGACTTGAGTTGAATTCATTCAGCAGAACCCGGTGTGTTGGTATTTTGGGGTCTCCAAAACAACCCTTACCTACTCCTCTTCAGTATAGAGGAAGAAGTAGTATACAAAGAGAAAAGCATAAGGCCCACAATAGAACCCTGACAGATATTTGTGGTTAGAAGGTATTATCTTACATGTGACCTTGGACAAGTCACTTAACCCCAATTGCCTTGCCTTCCACCCTCCAGAAAGCCAAAAAAAAGGTACTATAAAGAAGAGGATTTAGCAAGGAAGCAGAGATGAGCTGGCCAGATATTTAGGAGGAGAACCAGGAGTAAGTGATATCCCAAAAGTCTTTTGAAAGAAGAGTATCAAGGAAGAGAGAGTTATCAACATTAAAGACTGTGAAAAGGTCAAGGAGAATAAGAATTGAGAAATGGCCATTGGATATGGCAACTAAGAGATGATTAATATCTTTGTAGAGAGCAGTTTCTGTACAATGATAAGGTCACTAGCCAGATGGTAAGAACCAGAAGAAAGGGAGAGGAGAGAATGTGAAGGTACCTATTATAGATAGCCTTTTGAGAAGTTTAGCTAAAAGACAAATAGGATGATAGCAGTGGAGAAAGTATCACGTTTTGTTTCTGTTTTTCCAAGATAGCAGAGACATGGACCTGTTTGTTGGCAGTAGCAAGTGAGTCAATAAAAACAGAGAAATTAGTGAAAAGGTGGAGATGACAGAGTGAACAATCTGTTGAAGGAGATTGGAAGCAATGAAATCTTTTGAACAAATTATGAAGTTAGACTTGGTAAGGAATAAGGCCATTCCATCATATGAAACAAGGATGAAGAAAAGAAAGTGGTAAAAAGTTCCTGATTAATAGATGATGAAGAAGAGGGAGTATATGGTAAACAGTCTCTTTTTTTCTATAAAATAAGAACAAGGTTCTCAGCTTAGAGAATGTGGAAAGAAAAAGCTACAGAGGGTTGAAGGATGGATGAAAATGTTTGGAAGAGCCACTATGGAGAGCGGTATCGTTGTTACTCTATTTCCTCTTTAAGAAAACCAATAATATCATAGGTAAAATTTTGACTTATGAGCAAATTGGATTTAAGTGAGGTAGAGTTGCACCAAGTTGTCAGCCTCACTCTTTCTTCCTGAGTCATCATTAAATGTAGGTCTGCCTAACAGCAATAAAGACCCAGTTGAGATTATGTAAAATCAATTTGTAGTGAACACAATTGGAAAGGTGTGTTTTTCTCCAACTTTGTTCTTCAACATATGTGGAGCAGGGAAGGTGATGAATGGTGAAGGTCATCCAAGACTGAGCCTTGGCTGGACATAATCAACAATATAGTAATGGGGCCAGGATTCAAGAGAGGAAGGCAAGAGATCTTGGAATTTTTCTCAGCAATTTCCATGAAGATGTCTGGAGAGGCAAATCCTACTATATAAATAAGCAAGCACATACTTTTTAGAGAGATGGACTTCTGGTTTATCCTCTGTCCATTAAAATGAGTGGAGAGTATTCTGTTTTATATCTCATTAGGAAAGAGAAATAGTTAATAACAGTCAAGAAGTTTTTGCTCTTTTACTAATTAGAGAAAGACAAGGCAAAGATGTTCCAAATTTCAGGAGTTAATATACATGTGATCTCATGAAGGGAAAAAAAGAGGTTTCCTTTTTTGTTATAGCCGTCTACAAGTTACACTAAAAAGAAAAAGGATTGAGGGTGGAATACAGTGGCTGAAACAAAGAAGTCTCTGCTCTGTTTTTACCAATATGAAGAAGAGAAATAAGAGAGAAAAAAAGAACCTGGTATACCTGTTGCTCCTGAGCTTAAATGGAAGGCAGGAGGGAAGAAGGGTAGGTATAATAGCTTTGGCTTAAGCAGGAGTCCTGTGTCTTAAAGCTTTTCCTATTACCACTGTTCTAGTTAAGTAATATGAATACTAGGCCTGTTATGTCACAGGAGGCAACATCATATCTTCTACATTCCATGCTTTGCTAGAATGGAGAGGGTGAAGAGCCAGTGGAGGTCGTGATCCTTTAGCAAATGGTATCCTGCCTGATCAACAAACTGAAAGCCTATTGTTCAATCTAGGTACATGATTTGTTTTAGGGTCCATATTTTGACACCTCTTATCCTAGCTAGAGCAAAATGGCAGAGAGGTAAGATACTCTGCCCTGTCAACCTCTTTCAAAAGAGCTAGAAAGGTTTTGGTGTTGTTGTTATGACCAAAAATGCCTGTACAGGCATACTTTTTCAGAGAGTAGTTGGCACTAATGATAAGAGATAAGGATGAAAAAGGCAAGTGGGAATAGTATGAGTAAGCAAAGGGAAGGACTGATTATTTTATCTTCTTTAAGCAAGCAAAAACTATTTTTCTATTCAAATTTTTGCCACTCTGCTCATTGTTCAGGGAAACCATATTTTTTATATGATCAGGGCCAAGTCCATTTGACTACATACATTTGTTTTTAATGATAGAATTAAACTGAACAGGCAACTTATTTAATTGTTTTGGCTGTATATAGGCTTCTGTACAATGAGCCCTAAGATTCATGTTTACAGTTAAACTTCATTAGTTGAGGACTGAAAAAAAACTTAATCATTCTAAGAATTTTTACTTGACTCGAATTTGCCATCTAACCTTTATGTTTGTACTCTGTGGTCCCACTGTGACATCAATTTGAATGTATTTTTCAATCAGACCCCAAGTGATAGAGATAGTTTTCTTTCTAAAACTTTACACTTCTTAATTAGCTTGTGGTACCTTAAGGGCCAGTAATTCTTTCCAGATGTTTGAGAATGCAAAGCAGCTGGCAGTTCGGAATGAAAATGGTATAGGTGTCATACACACTAAATAGATTAAAAAAAAACCAATGGACAGTTGGTATACTGTGATGTGTTAAAATCACTGTCTAGTTGTAGAAAAAAATTTAAAAATAAATACCAGGGAGCTTCTTCTTTTATAATCAGCACTGAAGACTAGCACATGAAAATATACTGAAACAATGAAAATTGAGCATGAATTGTTCAAAATAGTAAAGAAAAACTGCAAGAAAATCTGAGTACCTTCATGGTATCTTTGGGCATCTTGCTTCCATTAAATTTGTAAGTCAGATCATCTGACGGATTTCTACTTGTAATTCACATTCAGTATAAAGGTTATTATCTCTATTACATATTTTTAATATATTTCATAGTAAAAATGTTACATTATTTAACTAAAATATTTATGTCACACATTGGATAGTTTATCAACAATTTTAGGACTTATTCTAATAATGGCAGAGAAGGAAACATGATAAAAGAAAGGGAAGTGGAGTTAAAAGCTGATTTGTGGCTTTGACTACAGCATGAATAAAAAAGTCTTTCCATTTAGTAATGATTTATAGGAAGGAATATCATATATACAGTCACAATATAAGTAGACAATTGCCTTTGAAGACAGTCGTGGTGCTTGATATGCTACTCTCAATAGGACCCCATTAATTCTTCTCTTATACCACACCTCAGAGGCCAACACTATGTGAAATGGTACACTCTGAAAGATGCTTAATCTTTGTTTTTTTTTAATTCCATTAATATTTGTAATTGTCTATCATCCTGTATCACCAACGCAATATTCCCAGAACTGATAGTGACTATGAATATGCCAGCATAATGCTAAATTGCAAAATATAACAGCCCTTCCATGTAGAAGACAGAAGGACAACATTTATTCAGACTTCAGAAAGCCAAATCCCCAAACCAGAAAACAGAATTCATCATAGCAATAAAGAAATCTATACACAATAACACTGCAGAGAGCAATACCATCCCAAAACCTTCACACACACACACATACACACACACACACACACACACACACACAACCACTCACAAGCCTAGCTATCTCCTTGCTTGTGTCCTCTCTGCTCCCTCCATTCTAACTGTTTCCTCCGGGCTCTGCTCCATTCTTCCTGCTCCACCTGCTCAGCAAACTCCTCCCACCACAGGCTCCATGTGATTGAATTAGGCCTTTTAAGGGGCAGGAAAGATCTTCAAATTCCCATTCCCATTACACATCCTCATGGATGGCATTGTTGACAGTATTATTACAGAATGACATGATTGTAGAAAATTATGCACTACCAATAGTTCTTTGCACAGTGCTTGTGAAGACTAAATTATTAATGTCAACCCTCCAAACACATTTCTCTGTTCCTTGCTAAAATTAGTGCCAGAAATGGGTTAGCAACATTGGAAAAATAGAGAAACTCTTTCCCCATTATGGTGCTTTTTGCTTATTAATTTATATGATGTTTTAATTAACATTTCAAAACAACAGTTCCTGTTAATAAGTTTCCTGTACCTCAGAATGAGTCAGTGTCATATTGTTAACAATTAATGATCTGGGATGACTTGAAGTGGAGGTGATATATTCATATTTTTGGAAAAGCATTTGTCATTATGATGTATTGTTGTTTTAATATTGCCCTAAATCAGACCTTCACAGCTTGGCAGTAGGAAGGGGCCAAAATTAAAATAGACTAAGTTTCTTTTGGCCATAGACAGGTTTTTAGCAGCTCACTTTCCAAGTAATTAAGGATTAAACTATTTTGCAAATAAGTCATGTTAAAAACAATTTTTAAAAAAGGGAAATGTCAACTAATATCAATTAATTATACTTCCTGCTTAACATTTTTATTTATTATAGAATCACTCCTCTCAGTGGGTCATGTGACAAACAGGAGAGTGCACAGTGGCAACCCACCTGCCAAGTTACATGATGGGCACAACAGTGACTAGTGAAAGATGGGTTAAGCAGGACATAAACAAAGCATTTGTTACTTTCTTTTAACTACTTTACTTTCTTTTACATACTCCACATTTTTTGCAAGCCACCAGAAGCTCTTTGATGATTCGGCAGTTTATATGTTGTGTAGCAATCCTGTTCTAAACAATGGAAATTTAGTCAAATGTGAGTTTATTTTCTACAGGGTTTATTTTCATGTAAGTTCCAGTATTCTCTCAATGCTATAAAGATGTTCCTTCGGAAGGTGCTTTGAATAAATACAACATGTTATTTTCCTTATAGAGTTATTATGAAAAAAATAACACTTTCTTATAACTTTTTTTTTTTAATATTTGGCTATTCCTATTGATTCTTCCATTCTTCAAAAAGCCTAAACTTTTCCCTATTTATCTTTTCCTTCAAATCCAAGACATAAAATTCTAGATTATAATTACACTTAAGTATTCATTATTTGAACATGTCATCAATGGCCTAGGACTCCCCAAGACTATTTAGGCTTATGTTAATGAGCTAGAATCCCAAGGTCTGAACAAAGAAAGATAATTTTCTCTTTTTGGTTCATTGTCCCCAACTTAGAGATACTTCAAAAAAAATCATATTTGTTCATGATGCAGGTCATTTCTAGGTTTCCCCAAAAGGGAGCAATAGATTCTCCAAATCAATGTAGAAAAGAGGTACTAAATTTTTGGAAGTCTATATGATTTTATTCAAGGAAGCATAAGATACAAAGGGACTCACACATACAGAAAACACCTTATTCACTCAGATATTACTTCAAAAGGAAAATGACCTTGGGGCTGCTGTCAGGTAATCTCTTTGATACTCTGGTAAGGTTCAATTTTCCAGATTTAGACTCAGCTCTAAGGGTGTGTGTGTGTGTGTGTGTGTGTGTCTGTGTCTGTGTCTATGTCTGTGTGTGTGTGTGTGTGTTTTGGAATTGCAATTCCATTGCATCTTTAGTGTTCTAAGAACTTAAGTAATTTGGGGGGAAGAGGGATAAGGTCCAGATTTCTTCATCTACATTGATGTGGCTTTTGTCTTTCATTTGTAGAAGACATTTCAGAATACATCTTTCTTCACTAAGAAAAATACTCAACTTCCTGAACTCTTCAACATCAGAATTCTTGAACTTGCTCATGAGCAAGATGCAAGGCTAGGCTTTTTTTATTAGGTTAAGTGGGAACTCACTTGCATGTGCACACACATGTGCACACAGGCAGACACACACACACACCTGATTCTGTAGGAAATTTCTCTGTATTTCTTGAACTGAGTCCACTCAGATTCTTTCCTCTCGAAGTTCAAACAAATGGCATGTGCCACATGCCAAACATTTTATATTACAGGAAGTGTGGCTGGGAGTTGAGTAATGGGTAAAAGAGGAAAGAAAGAAATCTTCTTACCCCTTGCTGAACTCCAGAAGAAATATATGAGAAAAATACTCATGAAAGAGAGCAACCAAAGTGTGTCAGTTCATTTCTATGGACTATGGACTATGGTGCTCTCTCTGACAAAAATCCATCCTCCTAATTCCTAGGTAGACAATTGTCTTGGAAACAGCCCCAGTGTTTGAAAAGCCAGAGATCTTTCCATTCCCTAACCATCCTTCATTGTCCCATTGTCCATTTTGCAGCAGCTAATGGATTCCCACTGACACCTGCATACTCACTCACACAACCTCTACTGGAGGTATTCTAGACATCTACTCCATTCTAACTGCTATACATATTATCTTTTTGATTGAGCACTCACTGTCCTACCATTACTCAAAAAGTCCCTGGAGTCCTTGAAATCTATACTGCTATATTGTCTGACTAGCCTGACCTTTCCTTCTGCCATGAATTGAACATGAACATGAACCTTCCTGAATGTGCTGCCTCTTCTAATTGGAATGAGTTCCTAGAGAGCAACAACAAAGGCATTTTGAGAAATATATAGATATCCCTAGCATTAAGCATAGTGTTTCACACACAGTGGCCATTCAATATATGTTTTTCCACTCCATTTCACTGCAAATCAGAATTTCTTTGTGACTTCTCAGCAAGGTCCCAGTAAGTATGCTTACTCCCCATAGGGAAGTTTCCCCAGATGCCCTATCAAGCTATGTTACAAATGTTGAAACTCACTGAACCTCTTAGCAATGATTAAAGTGGCTCTATGATTTACATTCCCCATCACACATGAATAGATAAGAGACATGTTTATCCAGTTTTCTTCCAGAGACTGATCAGAGATTACTACTTTCAAACCATTTTAGAGTTAGTTTACTTCAAAAACACTAGCATATATTCTACATTCCCAAACAAAATAATGGTGAAGAGGGATATGAGAAATATAGAAGATTTAGTGGCTAAGAAGAGAACCATACTGGAAAATAAATAGTTTTGATGCAAAATAAACAAACCTCCAATAAATTTGAACATTCTAGTTTAATGTTTACAAAGTTAGAATGCAATATATGATTTCTAACATTCATCATATCCATTTTCAGAAAAGTAATATTTCTTTTTTGTTTTTATATTCCAAGAACCTAGCAGAATGTCTTTTTGTAATGGCAAGCAAAGAAGTACTTAGCACCTTGTTTCAGCTATTTAATTATTTGGCACCTTGTTTCAGTTCAAGTTTCTTTTATGCCTTGCCCATGATTATATCAAGTTTTTAAGAATTAGAACTTGTGAAACCCACAGTGGGAGGGACTTGCCAAAGGCAGGAACAAGAAGGACATAACACGTGGGCAGAACATGGAGGAACTAATGACCAGATAAAAAGCTCAGTACAAGCTGAGAGACAGCAGAACTGAGAAGGGAACAGTTGTGATGGCAGAGTTGAGAAGGAGAAAACTTGTGGTATCCCAGCACTCTGTTTATCTGTTTTGTCTGTGTTGATTTATGTAATACGCCCTGAAAGAGGACTTTTCTTATTTTCTGTTTGCAGAAGTTCTGGAGGAGTGTTTCAGAGGTCTTAGGACTTTAGAGATGATTTGTGTTGACCTCTCAGACCTTGTTTATGGGTCTGTGTTGATTTCAGAGGCAGACAGTGAATTGATGATGGTGCTGGCAATGTGCATGAATGTTGTTTTGCCTCTGTTAAGCTTTGTCTCCCTAGAAACAGAAACTGTGACGGACTTGAGGTGAACTGGACATCGTAATCTTTGATATGGAACTGGATGAGGAGCTCGAAAAGGAGCTGGAGGAGGAAATGGATGAGCAGCTGAGAGCTGCCCACCTGTGAATGTAGGTGACAGTTGGGTAGATTCAGACAAAAGCTGCGACCACGGAAGAGCAACCATGGAATTTGGGAGCCAGCCTCAAGTCAAGAGGCCTCTCCTTGGGTACTTAATGCTTACTGAGAAGATCATGATTTGCTGTGGCCTAGGGGTGGGAGAACTTCGCACTCTCTACTGTACCTCTTAAGGATGATTGAGTTAAGGATGATTGGAAAATAATCTCCAGTCAAGAAGAAAGAAGACTGAGAGAATAAGGCAATGTGACTTAGGGGTGGAGAACCTTAACCTTTGTATTTTGTGTCCCTTAAGGAGGCTTGCTCCTTAAAGACAACTGAGTTAAGGACTTACTAAATGACATCTTTTGGTTAAAACAATGCGACCACTTAGGTGAAAACTATGTGTCCACTTTGGTGAAAACTATATGGCCACTTTAGTGATAACTTGTTATGTTATAACATAGTGAATGCTGTACTTTGGTTTGTATAAATGTTTTGCTTTAGTTTACTGCTGAATAAATAGAGAGTTCACTATACTATGTGATCAGAATCTTAAAGCTGGTCACAGCAGCAGTCCTCTGGAAAGCTGCTTGTGCTTGGTTTTACACTTCTACAATCAATAACTAATAAATTTTCACTTACTGGACTGAACTAAATAGCATAGCATAGTGCACAAAGCTTTAGAATTAAGAAAAAATATGATGAACTTGGTACATTTTACAGATTTTTACATTGAGGTGGAATGACTTTAAATAGCTAGGCAGCACAGGCTAAAGAGTTTTGGAACTGAAGTCAAGAAGATTTAAGTACAAATCCCACCCCACACTTCCCAGATCTATGACCCTGTAAAAGTCACTTAACCCCTGTTTTTTCAGTTTCTTCTTTAAAATAGGAATAATATTTGACCTATCAGTAAGAATTATTGTGAATAGAAAATGAGATAATATTTAAGAATTTTTTCTTTTGTGAACCTAAAGGTACTATAAAAATAGTAGCTATTATCATTGTTAATGAATTTCTTTGATATATTCAAGTCAACGAGCTCAGATAAACTATAATTTTGGCATCAAAAATAGTGGTAGATTGATTTCTAAATCACTTTAAATGATATTTGAATAAATGTGAAGAATAATAGAAGTAATGTAGTACTAGAGAAAGGCAATCATTCTAAAGAGAACAATACTAAAATTAGAGGACAGTAAGCTGGACTTGGATTCATGAATTATAATTTTTAGAAATACAATTAGTTAATGAACTATTAGAAAAGAGTTCAGTAATTTAAAAAGAGTCAATATGCCTATAGCAAGAGCAGGTTCCATTTAAGTAACATTCTCTCCTTTTTGGACAAAGTTGCTAAATAAGTAGATCAGTTTAATGCTCCAGATGGATTTTTAAAATTATTATTGCTATTTAAAAATTTTTTGATGTACATATATATTTATATATTATTCAAAATATATTTCCATATTAGTCATATAACAAAAAAAAAAGAAAAAAAGAAAAAGAGAGTGAAATGTATGCTTCAGCAGGCACTCTGAGTTTCCCTCTGGAAATGGAAAGGATTTTTCATCACAAGTCCTTTGGAAATGTCTTCCAATCATTGTACTGATCAGAGTATCTATATCTTTCAGAGTTAATCATCAATGCAATTTTGCTTGTAATAGCAAGTGTAAAATATTCTCCTGATTCTGCTCATTTCGCTTTCTATCACTTAAAATTATGCTTCCTAGATTTTCCTGAAAATATCTTATTCATTATTTCTTATAGCACGATAGTATTTCATTACAACAATATACCACAACTTATTTAGACTTTCCCCAATTGTTGGTGACCCCCTCAATTGCTGATTCTTTGTTACCACAAAAGATATGTGTATGTATGTATGTATGTATGAATGCATAAACATGTGTATGCGTGCATGTGTGTGTGTATGTATATATTTGCTCAAATAGTTAATTTTCATTTTTCTTTGTTCTCTTTGAGATACAGACCTAGTAGTGGTACTGATACATCAAATATCATGGACAGTTTATAGGCCTTTGGCCATAGGTTCAAATTATTAATCAGAATGATCAGACCAGTTCACAACTCCAATAACGATGCATAGTATACTTTCTTTTTTCTATGTCCTCTCCAGCATTTACTATTTTATTTTTCTGACATATTGGTCAATCTAACAGATATGAGGTAGTAACTTAAATTTGTTTTAATCTGCATTTCTCTAATGAATAGTGATTTAGGATGATTTTATGTGACTATTGATAATCTGATTTCTTTCTGAAAAGGCTTGTTCATACCCTTTGACCAGTTGTCAATTGGAGAATGATAATTTTTTTTGTTATAAATTTGGCTCAGTTCTGTATAAAATTAAGGAATGTGGCCTATATTTTTGAACCTTGCTGTAAATATTTCTAATTTACTCCTTTCCTTCTAATTTTGATTGCATACTGCTCTAATTGGATTATATCACCCTTTATGTCTAAATCATTTATTTTTTTCATTTTTCAAATGCTTTATTAACATCTGAATTACATCATTCATTTCCGCCAAATTTTGAGTTGCAAATTTCTCCCCATTTTTCCCCTTACCCACTGCCCCAAAATAGCAGTAACACAGGATATCCCCTCCTCCAATCTTCTCTCTCCCATATTTTCTTCCATACCCCTTTTGACTTTTCCAGTAGGGCATGGTGAATCTCTATGCCCAAGTGCCTGTATATCATATTTCCCAATTACATGTAAAATAGTATTAATAATAGTATATATATATATATAAACATTTGATTAAAAAATTTTGAATTCCAGATTCGGTCCCTTCCTCCCTTGTTACTCACCCTTATTGGGAAGATAAGCAGTTCAGTATAGGTTGTACATGTGTAGCTAATGCAAAATAATAGTAGATATATTGTAAAAGACTGAGTATATTTCCCTCCCTCCTATTCCACCTCCCACTTGTTCTATTATCTACTTTGATCCCGTCCCTTTTCAAAAGTGGGTGCTTCCAACTTCCTTCCCCCCAGCCTGCCCTGCCTTCCATCATCCCCCCATTTCATCCCCTTACCCCCTACTCTCCTGTAGGGTGAGATACCTTATTTACTGTGTATTTCATTCCCTTCCCAAGCCAAATTCGATGAGAATATGTTTGACCCATTCTCTTTTGCCTTCCTTTTCTTCCTCTCCACTGCAACCATTTTCCCTTGCCTCTTCTATATGACATAGTATACCCCATTCTGTCTCTCCCCATTACCTCTAATTATATTCCACTCTCACCTCTTAATTTCACCTTTTAATTATCATGCCTTCCTATTAAATTGGTCCTGTGCCCTCTATGTATACCTGTAAACATATATACACACATTCACATATGTATTCATATGCCCATATATATATATATATATATATATATATATATATATATTATTCCCTTCAACTATTTTCTTATTGAGAAAAATTTCATCAGTTACAATTATGTTTTTTCCACGTAGGAATGTTAATAGTTCAACTTTGATAAGTTCCTTATGATTTCTTTTCCCTGTTTATCTTCTCATGCTTTTCTTGTTTCTTGTATCTGAATATCAAATTTCCTATTCACCTCTGTTTTTTTTTTTTGTTTTAATCAAGGATGCTTGAAGATCCTCCATTCCATTGAATTTCCATATTTTCCCCTGAAAAATGATACTCAGTTTTGCTGGGGAGGTGATTTTTTTATTTTAATCCCAGCTCCTTTGACCTCCAGAATATCATATTCCAAGCCCTTCAATCCCTTAGTGTAGAAGTTGCCATATCCTGGGTTATCCTGATTGTGTTTCCACAATATTCAAATTATTTCTTCCTGGCTGCTTGAAATATTCTCTCCTTATTCTGGGAATTTCAGAACCTGCCTATAATATTCCTAGGAGTTTTCTTTTTGGGATCTTTTTCAGGAGGTGATCTGTGGATACTTTCGACCTCTATTTTGCCCTCTGGTTCTAAAACAGCAGGGCTGTTTTCTTTGAGAACTTCCTAGAGGATGATTTCTAGGTTCTTACTTTGATCATGGTTAAATTATCTCTCCTGGATCTATTTTCCAGGTCAGTGGTTTTCCCATGACATATTTCACATTGCCTTCTATTCTTTCATTTGTTTGTATCTGTTTGATAGCATCTTGATTCCTCATAAAGTCACTAGCTTCCATTTCCTCCAATATAATTCTGAAGTAATGATTCTCCTCAGTGAGCTTTTGAAATATTTTCTCCATCTGGCAAATTGGCTTTTTAAGACATTCTTCTCCTCATTGCCTTTTTGAGCCTCATGTGTCAATTGAGTCAGTCTATTTTGAAGGTGTGATTTTCCTCAGTAAGGCTGTGTAATAGTAATGGCATTTAAAATAATTTTCTTGCATCATTCTCATTTCTCTTCCCAATTTTTCCTCCACTTCTCTTATCTGCTTCTTAAGGTCCTCTATCACCTGTAAACAGCTCATATTTTTCTTTGAAGCTTTTGGTGCAGGAGTTCTGACTTCACTGTCTTCCTCCTGTTCCATGCTTTGCTCCTTTTTGTCCCCAAAATAGGAGTATAATGTTGGAATCTTCTGTCTGCTTTGTTTCCTTTGCCTGGTCATGCCTCCCTTCAGTCACTTGACCCCTTGGCTTTTTGCCACAGTAGGACTCTGCCACCAGACAGGGGATCCTTCTTCCCAAACGCTGGGGTTTTCTCAGACACTTAACACACACACACACACACACACACAACAAAAACAAACAAACAAAAACCTAGCAGTGTGACCTTGGGCAAGTTACTTAAGCCCAATTACCCTCTAAAGAGCAAAAAAACGTTGCTCATGCCCACAAGTTTTTCTTTCACTGTCAAGGCTCTTCTTTCTGCTCCTCTTGAGATAACTTGCTTGATTCTTACTCTCTCTTCTTCCTTCCCTTTTCTCTCAGTATATTCTTCTCTCTCAATCATCTTTTTTTTTTTTGAGATTATCCTAACATAATCAATTCTCTCCCACACCTTCTATCTATGTAGAGCCCTTTTAATGGTGCCCATTATGTTAAAATTCTCAGGAGTTTTTAACAGTAATGGAATTTGAAGATAGTCCATTACCCTTGTATTGTCAAGTAAACAAGTACTTAGCACCTTGTTTCAAGTTCATGATTATGTCAAGTATTAAGAGCCAAATCTTGTGAATCCCACAATGGGATGAACTTGTTGATATAACAGGAAGGGGAAGAACAGGGAGCAGATAATAGCATATATAAGGAAAAGCTCAAGCTGAGAGAGGCCAGGACTGCTGGGACTGAGCATCTGGAGGCTGAGCAACTACTGCTGGAGAGAGAACTGAGAATAAAATTGAGAAGAAATGAGAATATAGGAGAACTGGGAGGAAGCATGGCTGTGGTGCCAATAGTTTGTGTGTCTGTTTTGATGTTACTTTGTCAGATTTGTCTGTTGACAGAGGATGATGCTGTTGTTAGAGAAGCCCTGGGACCTTGCTGCTGGTTCAGAACCCCTGAAAGATTTTCTTGTTGTATGTTTGCAGAAATTCTGGAGGAGGGTTTTGCTGATGTTTTCAGAGGTGCTGGACTATACTGATGATTCATGTTGATTTCTCAGGCCCTGTTGCTGGGTCTATGTTGATTTCACAGGCAGAAAGTGAATTGATGACGGTGCTGCCAATGTGCTTGCATGTTATTGTGCTTTGTTAAGCTTTGTCTTCCCAGGAATAGAAAATGTGAAGGATTTGAGGTGGAGCAGACATTTGGGCAGGAGCTGGGGCCATGGAAGAGGAACCATGGACACTGAGAGCCTACCTCAAGTTAAGATGCAAAGACCTGCCCTTGTGTATTTAATGCATACTGAGAAGATCATGATTTACTGTGGCCTAGGGGTGGAGAACTTTGACCTTTATATTTAGATGATTGAGTTAAGGACTTCTCCAACTAAGAAGAAAGAAGACTTTTTATTGAAGAGATTAAGACAATGTGACCTAGGGGTGGAGAACTTTGACCTTTGTAATTTGTGATTGCATTAAGGACTTACTAAATAATTGTGTCACTAAATGAATGTACTTTGTTTAAAACTATGTTACCACTTTGGTGAAAACTATGTGGCCATTTAGTGATATGTTGTTATGTCATAACATTGTGAGTGCTGTACTTTGATTTCTGTGGATGGTTTGTCTTAGTTTGTTACTGAACAAATAGAGAGTTCACTATACTTTGTAATCAGAAACTTGAAAGCTGTTCACAGCAGCAGTTCTCTGGAAAGCTGCTTGTGCTTGGCTTTACAGAGTTACATGTATCCTCCTCCTCTATATGAATGTAAACAGTTTAACCTTATTAAATTTCTTATGATTTATCTTTCACATTTACCTTTTTATATATTTCTTAAGTCTTGTATTTGAAAGTCAAATTTCCTATTCAGCTATGGCAATTTCATTAGGGATGCTTGAAAATCCTTTATTTAATTAAATGTCTATTTCCCCCTTAATGGTCCTACTGGCACATGGGCTATGGGCCAATCCCTAATCTAATACCACAAATCTCTCTTTCTGACATTGTAAGTTGTCTAGGGTTGGAAAAATTTCTCACCAATATCTGTTCTTGGCTCTGCTCCTCCAGAATTTGGTTTTGAGACTTTATTGTAAAGTTATTTGAAGGGTAATATTAGTAGAACCTGACTACTTTTTCTGTTTTTTCATCTTATCTTTGTTTCCAGAACTGACCTAGAACCACTTAGAGTTTAGCAAGTTATATAATCAAGTAATTCATGTGATTCTTGGGGGAGAAGTGACATGTCAAGATGTATACTAGAAGATACAAATATTAAAGTGATTCAAAACTGATTGGTGTCTGAGAGCAGCCATCAAAATTTTAATGTCAACTTGACACAATATATCAAGTAGGATGAGTCGAGGATCTCTGCTTGGATTTAAAGCTGGTTATCATTTTTTTTCCAGTGACTATAATAGCAACATAAATGGTATGTCTATCAAGTACACAAAAGACACAAGCTGGGAGGAAAATTGAATAAAAGTCATTCAAGATATTAAGCTAAAGTTTCCCTGAATATAAGAAGATGGAATTTAATAGGGATATGTATAAAGTCTTACACTTGGGCTCAAAAATGATTTGAAGGAAAGCAACACAAACATAATATAGCTTTGAATGTTAATTGACTAAATTCCCATTAAATAGGAGATCATGAAAAAATAGATTAAAGAGTACCCTTCAAAATTCCTTGTACATGAGACACACACAGTGAGCTAAAATGAAAAACTGGAAAAGAGGTGTATATCTCAGATATATGAAAATTAAGGCATCATAAAAATTTCAGATAAGGAAACAATAAAAATAAAGGAAGGCATAAAGATAGAAATGGAAATATTACATTATGCCTAAAGGAACCCTAAATGATAAAGTAATCCCTATTAAATATTTATATTAATTTAATATATATGTAGAAGAGTGAGTTTGATTGATTTACTCATCTCCATCTCAGTTAAGTAAATGATAAGATATTCAATCAATTAATCAAATATACTCTTTAGACTAAGTTCAAAAAGTCCTTTAAATTGGAGTGGACTTGCATCAGAATCATCTTCAAATAATCAAGGAAATGAGGTTAGGCCCAGGGGTCATTCATAACTTATCAAAGTAGTTAAAATTGGATTCACTTGAAAAGGTTAAAGTAAGTGTGGAATTCAACCAAACCTCCAGAAAATAAATTGATTATAAAAGAACAAAAGTCTCAGTTATGACTTCATCCTATGTCTCTCCATCCATCCCTCCTTGTTGTATTTCAAAATCATCTATAAATATGAACATCTACAGGACCTTTCCATCAACAAAAAATCTCTCCCTTTTTTGAAAAATAATTGTATAGTATGTTCTCAATGACACTGGAAAAAACATCAGTCATAGGCAGCAAATATTAATTAATACATACTACATCCCAGGCATTATGCTAAGTGCTGTGAATATGAAGACAAAAATTCAACAGAGCATGGATATAATTCCATGGTTCATTCACTTGATATTGTTACTCAAATCACATG
Organism: Petaurus breviceps papuanus; assembly: GCF_028583685.1. NCBI lineage: Eukaryota > Metazoa > Chordata > Mammalia > Diprotodontia > Petauridae > Petaurus > Petaurus breviceps. The sequence continues at coordinate 1,529,501 of NW_027186315.1, read as the reverse complement.
AATTAGAAGTTTAGAACAGAAAGTGACCTTAAAGTTCATTTAATTCAAATTCCTCATTTTAAAGATGCAGAAACTGAGTCTCAGCAAATTTAAGTGATATGTCAAAGGTCATAGGGAAAGTAAGAGGAAGAGTCAGAATATAAGACCTATAGCTCCAAAACCAGTTTATTTACACAGCACCACTTCACTTTATATTATGCCTCTAGTTAGGTAGTTAGATGGTACAGTGAATAGAGCGCTGGCCTTGAAATCAGAAACACTTACCTTCATGAGTTCAAATTCAGACACTTAGTAGCTATGTGACCCTGGGCATGTCACTTAACCTTATTTGATTCAGTTTTCTCATTTAAAAAATAAGCTGGAGAAGGAAATGGCAAACCACTCCAGTATCTTTGACAAGAAAACCCCAAAATAAGGTGTCAAAGAGTTGGATAAGTCTAAAATGACTGAACAACAAATGTCTCTGATCACATTTATCACAATGTTATTGATAACAATAAAATAGTTGCACACATATATGTATATATAATGTTTTAATATTTACAAAGCACTTTATGTCTTCATCTCATTTGATCTTTATGGTGTTAGGACTATTTTCATCCCCCTTTTTAGGCAAAGAAACAGAGATTGAGATTGATTGAGTGCTTTGCCTAGGGCCATATATTTGAAATTAAAAGAGATAGAATTTGGGGCGGCCAGGTAGCACAGCAAGAAAGAGCACCAGCCCCAGTGTCTGGATGACCTGGGGATCAAATCTGGGCTCAGACACTTAGCACCCACCCAGAAACAACTGGTCTTGTAACCTTGAGCAAGTTACTTAACCCCAATTGCTTAATTAAAAAGAGAGAGAGAGAGAGAGAGAGAGAGAGAGAGAGAGAGAGAGAGAGAGAGAGAATTCAAACCTAGGTCCTTGAGAACTACAAGTCTAGTATTCTTTCTAGGACATAATATCTCCTCTTCAAAAGCTATTAACAATGTTATCACAGAAAATGGTCAGGCACTATAGCATATTTTGGATTGTTTAACTTTTAGTGTTCAGTTGAGCATGGGCAGCAACCCATTACATTGAAAATTAAAAGAAATTATTTTATCATTTGTTTATTCATTCTTAGGCATGGTAGATTAAGATATAATGCCTGGAAAAATCTTTGCCCTTTTATACAAGTGATGTTCATTATATCCATGGAATTTATCGGAAATTTAATGCATTAGTTGGAATGTGAGTATAAGAAAGGCTGTGTTTTAATCGGATGGTAAGGGTGATGTATAGAAGTATTTCAGCAGAGTACATGGCCTACAATTTGTGAGAATTAATTCTGTATGTGTGTGCATGCATGCATGTATGTGTGTGTGTGTGTTTAATAGTTCATTTTGGTAAATCTGTTATATATATATTATTGGAAGTAAATATAAATCAGTGCACTGTTGGGAAATTAGAGCATGCATTTCCAGTAACAACTCTACTATGAATGGGTAGAAGCCCCTCAAATTCTATTTATTTGAGCTGACAGATTCCTGAGCAGTAAAGATAAATGTGACAGTCAATAGTCTGGCAGTCAAAAGTACTTGATGCATATCTAATGAAATGAATTAATAGTATGATTAAGGAGCTTAAGTTACTTGTTTCTTAGTTAGCTTGCCTCCAAGGTGAAATTATAACTCAGCATGAAATATAGGATTGTCATTTTTATACACTTAAATCACATGTGTTTGACATGTTTATTTAAATATGACACGTTTATACACATAAAATCACATATTCACAAGTTATTCTAAATATACAATGAGACATAAAAATCAACCAATAGTTTTATTTTCTTTCAATTACCAAATCCATTTTAAAAAATGCTGAGGGGCAGCTAGATGGTACAATGAATAAAGCACCTGATCCTGGAGTCAGGAGGACCTGAATTCAAATTCAGTCTCAGACACTTGACACATTTATTAGCTGTGTGATATTGGGCAAGTCACTTAACCCAAATTGCCTTGCCCCTCCCAAAAAAAAATGATGGGGGGAATGGGACGATGAACTATGCATTAGTCAGAGCCATATAGTGCATAAAAATAGCATTTTCCCCAAAACTCTTTTATGTGTAATCCAAGGTTGCTTTTGAGAATAAAGACACCTTTGGGTGGTGGGAGGGTAGGAGTGCGAGGAAGGGGAACTGTTAGGTGGACTATGATAGATGATACAGCTATTTTTCATAATGAAACATCTTTTTTTGTAGGGGCAATGAGGAAACAGTTTTCCCAGAAACCTATTAATAGAGGTATAAGTAGTATGAGAGAATGACATTAATAGGATAAACATCAAATCAGTATCATATCAAATACAATGTCCTCAGAAATAATTATGCCAATTCTATGTCTGAGTATTCTGTGAAGAAACTCTCTTCAAATGTCTCAAGTATCTTTTTACCCAATAATCCATATGCTCAGAGACAAACTATATTCTCCCTATATTCATCATCTATCAGTGGAAAAATAGACCCCTAGGTTAAATTATGATATTCTTAAAGTAAAGGAGAATAAAGGAAGTCACAACATCTCCATTTACATTTAAATGGGCCAAGTATATGGTAATGATTCCTTAAATTCCCACTATTTACATATAGTAAAGATTTAAATCTAACTTATTCAAATTATTCTGCTTTACTTAATGTCTTCCATTATAATTAACCATCTATGGTGTTTCAGTATCTTGCTTAAAATTCTTCTATTAGTGTCTTAGCTGATATATATATATATATATATTCTGAGAATTTAATTTAGCTAGATCTACATTTCCTTGCTCTGACAAACTGCCTCAGCTCAGTTCTCTTTCTCTGTAATTAACTTAATGGTTTAGCTGTCTGGTGTTATCTACTGCAAACCTAAGGTACTAAAGTAAGTTTCCTTTGCAAAGTTTTTCAGGTAAAGGCTTGTTAACCCAGTGTCAGTATGGGGACTGGGATAATTGTTTGTTTCCCAATTGTGTTAGCTGTGACTCTGTGGAGCCTTGGACCAGGAGAGAAAAATGGCCTGCGTGCAGACTTTGCTGAGCTGAGAGCAGGAATGGTGAGTTGCCTGCATGGGGACCTGGGCAGAAGCCAGGAGCGGCTGCCGCCTGCTGGAGGAGAAGGAACCCAGGAGTTCGGAATTCAGCCACAGGAAAAGGTAAGAACTAAGCAGCAAAGCAGGGGCACTGATTGTTTTTCCTTGCTGCATCCCACAGTTTGGGACACAGGGTGAGGATGGACTTGTGACTATGGTGGGTGGGATGAAGTGCCTTGGACCCCCAAGGACCCCACCTTGTTGGTTTTGTTGCCCAGCTCCCTCTCTGTACTTGGAAACAGGGGCTGGAGCTGTGTGAGGGTAAGGACACCCCCTCCACCCAAAAGAACTTTATTTGGACTCTTGTTTTGAATTGAGGTAATAATGCAATGTACTTTGTGTTTGTTTAAGGCCCTGTGGCCACTTTGGTAACTTTAGTTCTGTAACCTGAAAATGTGACCTAAGAGATGTTTAGTGTTAATTCAAAAGTAAATTGACTATGCTATGGGCATAAAAGATCTTGGGGCCCAATGTAATCAGAATGTAAATTTTTAAGATCTTCCCTGCCCCTAGGCTAAAGTGCACCTGGATTCTGGGGTGGGAGGCTTGTTTTTCCATAGATACTTTTTGATTGGCTAGTGAGTCAATAAGGTTGTTACATTGTCTGAGCCAGGAGAAGGTTATATAAGTCCTGATGTGTAGCTTTGTTTTGGGGCTCACTTTGAGAAGTGTTCTGTGATTTGATGTGGACTTTGGGAAGCCGTTGTTGAGAGCCCCCCCTCGGCTTTGAAAAACCCAGATGTTGATTTGGTATGGGTGTAATGGTTGGACAGTTTGGAAACTGTCTACTTGATCTGTTTCTCTGTCTTGATAATTCTGTCTGTATATCCTGAAGTTTGGGTTGCTGACCTTTTTCCCCTGAACTAGGTAAACGATACATGTTTGACTGATTAAAGTAAGCTTGTTAACCCGTTTTGAGTTGCTTTCCTTTATCAAAGCAGATCCAAGAACCTCTGTTGGCAGCCACCCTGGGGACGCTAGGCTTCTTGCTGCTACACAAGGTCCACTACAAATTAAGCTATAAGATCACAAGTGGACCCTCACTGCAGGAAGACAATCTTTTTACATCCCCCTAATGGATTCCCTGTGGCATATAGATGGTGCAGTGGATAGAGCCATCGGGCCTAGAATCAGGTATACACATCTTTCATGAGTTCAAATCTGATACTTAACTATCTCTGTTACCCTGAACATATCACTTAATCCTGGTTTGCCTCAGTTCCCTCATCTATAAAATGAGATGAAGAAAGAAATGGCAAATCACCCCAGTATCTTTGTCAAGAACAATCCAAAAAGGGGTCAAGAAGAATTGGACACAATTGAAAACGGCTGAACACAATGCATTAATTAACTCATTCACCACAAGAGCTATTCCACAATTGGTTTTAGCCCTCTTCAACCTTACCAAGACACTTCCTCTGCCCTAGCTCTAAGTTAAATAGTTGCCCCAGACATTGCTGAAGAAATTGAGGCCATTTTCTGAGAGCTCTCTATTTTTCTCTCCTCTTCATCTCAGATATCTTCCCCAACTCTCTCCTATTTCACTCCTGTCTCATTCAAACTGAAGACTTTCTCATTACAATAATAAAAAAAAAAAACCTTTTGTGTAGAGTGGAGTGTGTGGGCTGCACCAGGGCGGGACAGAGCAAAGCAAGAGTGAGGTAGGCCAACTGATTCCCACCCCAAGGGCATTTTACAGACATCTCACCATGGGATGGAGGATCTGTCTGAGCAAGAGACAAACACAGAGGCCATGGCAGTGACAGCAGCTTCTCCTGGAGCTATCAGGCTGCAGCCTGGATGTTTAAAAATCACCTACCTGAACCTCCAGGAATCAAGATGACAGAGAAAATGCTAGCTGTTCTAATTCCCCTCCCTGAACCTGAAAACCCAGAGATTATTGTCCCAGTGTAAAATTCTGAAAGAGCTAAAGCAGTGGCAAGCTTCGAAGTCCTAGAGGAAGGGTGTGACTGAAGCCATGCCAAGTCTGAATTGAAGGGTGGGAGGAGTCACAACAAACCCCATTTCAACTGACCAGTGGGAGATCCTGAGACCCAGGGGGATAGAGCCAGCAAGCACTAACAACAGAAGCCCAGGTATGCCTTAGGACAACCAGGGGAATCTGCAGACACCAGCACCACAGGCTGCCAGGTGCTGAGCCTGCCCAAGTTCTAGCCCAGGGACACAGAGGTGGAAACCTAAAGTGGCCATAAAACTCCTCTGCACATCGTAATCTGTGAGCCTTGGGGTTATCCAGGGGAAAAATTGAGAGTCCTGGCCTTGGCATCAGTATAGACACCCAGAGGCAACCATACACAAACCCAACAACCAGGCCCCTAGCTCCCAGCTTGAGAAGTGTGGGTCAGAGCCCTCTGCACCCCAGAAGGAGAAATCCACTTTAAAAGTCAGGAAATAAACAATCCCAATGGGCTGGAAATAACTTGTAAAGGAAAGACCAAAGAAAATTGAATCCTAATATTGTGAATGAAAAAAATCACTTTCAGGAGACACCATTGAGTCTATATCCATACCTGAGACCACAGAAGGGAATATGAACTGGTCTCAAGCCCAAAAAGCATTCTTGGAAGAAGTCAAGAAAGATTTTAAAAACAAAATTAGAGAGGTAGGAGACAAATTGTCCAATTCTTTTAAAATTGCATTGGCCAAAATGAAAAAAAAAATCTCACCAGAGAAAACAAATCCTTAAAAAGTAAAATTTGTTAACTGGGACCAGACGTTCAAAATCTAAGTGGAGAAGATACCAGTAGAAATTTTTACACTATTAAAGACACAACATATGTGTGACAGCTAACTTTGATAGACGGGGCTCCTCTCAGCAAGGCAAGGTTATAAGACAATTCCAAAAGATTCATAGTGTAAAGATATGTCCACATCCAGAGAAAGAACTACAGAGTCTGAATACAGACTGAAGCAAACTACTTGCTCTCTCTAGCTTTTTTTCTTTGTTTGTTTCCTCTTTATCACTGTTCACTCCATTGGTTATAATCCTTCTTTACAACCTGACTAATGTTTAATGTGAAGCTATTTGTAGATTTGTTTGTATGCCACCATGGAGGGGGGAGAGGAGATTGGAGAGGCAGGGAGAAAAATTTGAACCTCAAGGGATTGTGGAACTGAATATTGTAAACTAAAAGTAAATTTTTAAAAATTTGAAAAAAAAGAATTAAAAAAGCCTTTTACATCAACCCTTTGTCCCATTTCATCTCCTCTCTTCTAGCAAATTTCCCCCACTATCACCCTCACTCTCTCACTAATCTTCAATCTCTTCCTAATAACTGCTTCCTTGCTCCCTACAATGAAGTTTATATTTCTGCTTTCCTATATTTATTTCTTGGGCATAGCACAGTTTTTAGAACATAGTAAGGACTTAAATGCCATTGGTATAAACAAAGTCTAAAACTACTAGTACTAGTACTAGTACTACTGCTACTACTATTGCTACTGCTACTGGTACTGCTACCAATACTATTACTACTGCTATGAGCAAGAGTAAAAATATATCTACAATTTTGAGATTTGAAAATAAATTCAATACAAGGCAAAAGGAAAAGGGAGTAAGAGCTAGAGAGTTAGATAAAGCACTCTAGAAAAAAAAAATTAGGATGGAGAGAACACTAAGAATTGGTTGGATCAGGGAAGAGAATGATACCTGTCCTGAACCCTGAAGTAGGTCAGGGTTCTAATAGGCAAGGGTAAGGATTGAACAGTCTATGAATCAGGAAGTTAACTAGGAACTGGCTTAGTCAGCTTCATTTCAGCAAGGTATACAAGGCTCTCAATCACAATAGTCTTCTGGTCACTTAAATTAGTTGGGACACTTAAGGAACTATTTATCTACCCAGCAATAGCAATCAGATAAAAAGACAGAGCCTCTGACTTAAGTTCTGTTCTGAACAGGGTACATATTCCACATAAGCCCACTCTGCATGTGGGCAAGGCTGTGAATAATAAACCACCTTACTTCTAAATCATTTAGTGTTTGCATTCCTTCTTGGTACCTCACCCATGATTCTCTTTTCAAAATTGCCTTGCTCTAGGTTCTGTTTATCCTTTTAAAGTAAATTGGTGACATATTCTTTTTTCAAAGATATTTAGGATATCAATGTTGTACAAAGAAGGGTTGCAATCTCCGTTATCTGTCACTTAATGTTTCCAGGGATTAAACCCAATGAGTCTGAAGCCCTGTTGTTTAGAAAAAAAAGGGAAACCTTGCCTAAATTCAGTTCTGCCTCTCTATTTCTTTAATCAAAGACTTGGGAATCAAATGTGGTTACCATATTGCTATTGATACCTGTGAATAAAGCCTTTTGCTTATAAGAAAACTTGCCTTATGGGAAATAGGGGAAATACAGTATACAAAAAACACAAACTGTATACAACAAGCAGGTAGCAGAAAGAAAGAGCAACAACTAACTTTTATTTTAGGGGGATCATTCACATAGTACAGAGATAGTCAAAGAGGATGGATATACACTATACAGTTTGCTGGTGTACTAGATGTATTTAGGACTCCAGGGTAAGCAAAAAGTTTATTAACTGCCTCAAGTAGGCCCAGGACAGACTGATCAGTCAGTCAATCAGTCCATTAACAAGTGTTTATTACACATTTTCTATGTGTCAGGCACATGGTAAGGAATAGGGAGAGATATAGAAACTAATTGTTACTAGACAATAGCACAATACTCCTTTATGAGTGAGCTTACTTTCCCTAGTGAATTATAAATTCATATTTAATAATTCACAGATCTGGAACTGAAATAGATCTCAGAGATCATGTAGTTCAACTTAAACATTTTACATTTGAGGAAAATGGGTACTAGGGAAGTTAAATGGGTTAACAAAGGTCATGCAAGAAGTAATAGAGGTTTGATCTGAACACAAAACATTTATTCTAAGACCAGTGGCCTTTCTGTTTTACTATGTTCCCTCCCTATTGTTCTAGACTTCTATTACTACCCTGTGTGCCCCTTTCCTTCTTTCACAAGAGAAAATAACTCAATTTCTAGGAAGTAAATATCCCATCCACCAAAATCATATGATTCCTATTACTCACAGAATTAATGAAGAATGAAGTCTAGGTTTCCTCATCATCACCAACACAACTTGTGCATTGTCATTCACTGGGTCAGAATCTCACAATTCTTGTCTTTACCTCTCTACTCCAACACTGCCTCCCTTATTGACATATATTGGTATGTGTGGTTCCCTCAATGGGTTACATCATTGTTCATCATCCTTCTTCAAAAATGAGTACAATTATGCCTATATGCCATCTCCCTTATTTGACTTCTTCTTTTTCTCCAGATCTCCATCCTCTGGAGAACCAATGCTTCACATTCTTTTCCCATTTACATATTGGGGAATCCACAACTCTCTCTTAAAGGTCAAAAACAGGAATGTATAATATACTTATTTCAAGTGTAGAGGTTAATCATAACTGCATTTTTAAATGAGGAAATAGCATACTAGAAAAAGTGAGTTAAGGGTTGAATAATTTACTTTTTTTTCTTAAAGGGAATTTCATGTTTTTATGCAGTAAATAGTAGAGTGAATGAGCTCTTCCTAGGCAAAGTGCATATCAAGTGCATTGAGGTATATGGGGTAAGACTTATAGTGTGGGGGCTTTTCCAGAACTTTACGGGGTTGCTTATCTACCTTTGATGTCCACCTTCACCAAACTCTCACCTTTGGCTCCAAGAAGCTGTATTCTATACAACCAAGCTATCACTGAGTTGGGGCAGGGGAGGAAGGTGTCTACCCCAAGCATGTGAAGGCTTCCCTTAGTGGAATGGGTGGTATGACAACAATTTGTTCCAGTGACCATGAAGATGGCTGAAGCAGGTACTGTGGAGAGCTTACAGCTTGGTCAGACATAGAAGAATTCAAGGTCATCCACTATATCCCAGGCCATTGTCAGTTGTCCTGACTTTTGTCTAACCACTGGACTTTGATGTCTCTGAAAGACACAGTGAGGCTTACAACTCTGTGCCCTTCTGCCTCACTTAAATCCATTTCACTGGCATGTCAAGACATCACCCCATGATGTCATTGGTCCTCTTTAAAACTAAGGACAAACAACAATAACCTAGGGCACACCTAGGCACATCCACAGATGACTCTTTGGGAGAGAGATCTTATGCAATACAGGATCACTATTTTGCGAGTGAACATGGTTGTGTTTCAAAATATCCTTAAAATGCTGACTATAATTGGATATGAAACCAGACTTTTTATTTCAAGAAACCCAAGTTTAGTTGCCTTTAACTGCCATCTGGTGGCAGAATAGCTTCATTTCATGCAGTTGATATACAAATACTAGCATGAATATATTTTAAATAAAAGAAAAAAAATTCATATATACATAAAATTCTCATAGTTATATAATCAGTGGAGTGTTATTTTTGTGTTTGACTGACCCTTTTTTAACAAAGAAAATAAGTTTAAAGATTAAACTCTAAGCTCAAATTTTGTTTTTCTGAAAACCTCAATTGATTTGAAAAATATTGTTTTACAATTTTCCATTTTGCCTAAAGTGCTGTTCTGCAAATTAACTTTCCTCTAGTGCTGTAACTTTGAAAGTTAAAGGAAAAGTGAGTCCCCTCCCACCATGTATTTGAAGCAAGCCTAAGGACACACAAGACATTCTGAGGGTTGGCAAAGTTACTCGTTCCTATACCACCAATAGCAATGTAATGCAACCTCATTTTCACTTCGTCACCTGAACAAATGTGCACATCAGCCTGTATGGGTCAAGTATATAGTTTGGCTAAGTGATAAGAAATATGATATGGCTATACAATCTTTCAATATTCCATGATAAACTGTATTAAAAGAACAAGTTTGATTACATATTTCCTGGTGCTGATCTGGTTTTGAAATAAGAAACTGAAATTCTCAGTTCACCCATTCACAAACACATTTATTATTGTATAGCATTAGTTTTCAATTCATGAAAACATGAATATCAATTTAATTTTTATACTATCAGATACCTAAATTGATGCTATTTAAGGCACATTAAAAACGAAAAAATGTTCTTAAACTATGGAATCAGGGCTGACTTAATAGAAGTAAAAATTAAGGGGATGCCTCTGTGACAATGATTTTGAGACTTTTCTAAACAAACAAAAAAACAACAACACAAAAGCCTTCTTGTTATGGTGCCCAAATTTCCCATGTTACTTATCCTTAGAGAGGCCCTACTGAATCTTAAGTATCACTTGACAGGGGACATAACACCATCAACACCTTAACTTCATTATTTGAGAAGATTTACTAGTCAAAGACCCAACAGGACACAGGAAAAATAAGTTTTGATAGTGATGAGAAAATAAAAAAATATGTGGTATTGGTGCTATTTGTGGGAGCAGTATTGCAATTTAGATCTTTTGTAGTAAGAGGCAATGAAAAAGCATTAGGATATTAAGAAGTGCCTCTCTTTTTTTTTTTTATCTTTGTTTGCCTAATACTGTGCCAAACCTACAGTAGGACATCATAAATATTGGTTGACTAGATATTGCCTGAGGGTGAAGACAAAGAAAGATGTTAACATTGAGAATCAGATTCTGAAAGTGGGATAGTATGCTGAAAACCAAGTTCATGTATATACTCTTCTGTTCTTAATGATCCTGATACCCCTTCCTAGAATAACCTGGTGATTTAACCAATGGTACAATCAGGGGAGTTGAAGAAGTGGAGAAGTTTTCAAAATGGCATTTAGACACTAGGGTCACATGAGAGACACTACCAGAACCATTTCTAGGATTGTTCAGCATATAAGCAAGCAATGTCTGAATTGTGGCAGAAAAAGCCACACAGTTTGCAATGTTCCTGTATAAAACCCCCTTAACAAAAACAGTCTAAAAGTCAGAGGAATTCTTATGTCCTGAAGAGAAAGAAATCAAAGGTTATAACAAAAGGGGATAAATCAATACCTGTTCAAAGCAAGTATCAGGAATATCAATAACCACTAATCTGTCTTGTTTGATGAAGAGTAAGTATCTATTCCGCCTGACAAGGTCAACTACTCCATGTCTGTTTGTAATCTCCATACCACACCATCTCCTCTGAGAAGTTTGCTGCCTCCTTGATCAATCCCTCTTTCCCCTTCAGTGACTCTTAATCCACTCATTCCCTTCCTAATATACTAATAAAACATATGCAAATATGCTTCACTTAAATTCAGTTGAAATCAAGAAATATTTGATAAGGTTTAATATGTATAAGACACTCTTTAAGTGTTAGGTATGAGAAAATAAAGTATAATCCCTGCTCTCAAGGAGATTATGTTATACTTGCAGAAAACAATATATAAAACTATACACAAATGTTAAAACAACACACACACACACACACACATATATATATATGGCAACTAGATAGTTCAGGGGAAAGATTAATAGAGTCAGAAAGAGCAGTGCTCAAATCTAGCCCCAGACACATATTAGCAATGTCACTGTGGGCCAGTCTCAACTTCTGTTTGCCTTAATCCACTGGAGAAGGAAATGGCAAACCACTCCAGTATCTTTTCTAAGGAAACTCCTTTAACAGTAAGGTACCCAGAGTCACAAAGCCACACAGGACTGAATTGACTGAACGACAACCTACATATAGTATATAAAAAGCACTATACAGAAGGTAACCTATGAGGAAGATAAAAGCTAGCTACTCCCTATTGGGTAAAGCCAGTTTCTGAAATGTGTGCATGTAGCGGCAAGCACCCCAAGCACGTCCTCAGGGTTTGCTGCCCATACAGGTTCTTGGATCTGCTTTGATAAAGGAAAGCAACTCAAAATGGGTTAACAAGCTTACTTTAATCAGTCAAATATATATCATTTACCTTGTTCAGGGGAAAAAGATCAGCACCCTGAACTTCAAAGTATACAGGCAGAATTATCAAGACAGAAACAGATCAAATGGAGAGATTTCAAACTGTCCAACCATTACATCCATACCCAATCAACATCTGGGTTTTTCAAAGCCGGGGGGCGGGGGGGGGTCTGGACAACAGTTTCCCAGAATCCAGATCAAATCACAGAACACTTCTCAAAGTGAGCCCCCAAAACAAAGCTACACATCAGGGCTTATATAGCCTTCTCCTGGCTCAGAGAATGTAACAACCTTCTGGACCCACTGGCCAATCAAGAAGTATCTACTGAAAAACAAGCCTCCCACTGTTGCGGGCGTTTACCCTTACAACAGATCTAGACGACTAGCCCTACGGCCCTCTTACTTACCCATCCCGGGTCTTCGGTCGTCACCGGCCCCTCACGGGGAAAAACACCAGACAGAAGGCGGAGGAGTGAAGCGGGGTGGTTTATTCTTCAACAGTTACATGGCGGAGAGAGAGAGAGAGCCCTCTCACACAAGAAAATATATAGCGAATCCGAGCCAATCATATCGCAGTCTTACATTTATGGCCTTATATGGTGATCACCCCATGGCCTTATATGGAGATCACCCCATCAAGCTTATACATATTCATTCAAAGCAACCATGGCACCGCCCATAAACCCCTCCCCCTCCCCCATCATCCCACCCCAGGCTCCAGGTGCACTTTAGCCTAGGGGCAGGGAAGAGCTTTAAATTTGCATTTCCATTACATTGCATCACTGGAATTTCTAGCCATTCCTTCCCTTCTACCATAAAGAGTACCTTAATCTTTAGTAATTTCCTTCACCTACACATTGTCACCCAATAGAATAGCTTTGTGAACATGTGTAATAAAAAATAATGGAGGAGGGGGAGTCAATGTTATGCAGCATAGCCCTACCAGATAATCATACTGCTATTTTTTAAGCTTACCTTGCCTTTAGCCTAAAGGAAAAAAGGTCAGTATTCATTTCTTCTTTATCCTGCTTAGGAAGGCTTATAAAAAATAGCAAATAAAAATCACTAATGGTTTAATGTCAATTTGACTGAGTATCATTCCTGGAGGTGCCCAGGGATTTGTGTTTGGCTCTAAACTGCTTCACATTTTCATCTCTGATTGAGTTAAAAAAAATACACAGTCTTCTTATCTTATTTACAGATGAGAGCAAGCTAAAATGCATAGCTTAAACACCTATTCAACCTCTGATATTTACTACCTCCTTGACCATAGGGAAACCACTTAGCTAACTTTGGGCTCATGTTTTCTTAGCTGTAAAATCAATGTGTTGGCCTGGATAGCCTCTTATTCCCTTTCCTATTGAGGATATTTGATTCTATGAACCTCAGGTTATAGTCTGTTCCCAAAAACTTCTCAGAAGTATGAAAAGTAAGTCAAATTTAATAAAATTGATTTTAATTGAGGGAAGTACATTTTATACTTTGGTTCAAAAAATAACTTCATAAATATAAAAAAAAGTAAAAAAGATTCATAGCAATTTGTCTTAGAAAAATCTAAGATTTTTATTGAACTTTTAGCTCAACATGGACAGCTAAGTGATACAGTGGATAGAGAGCTTGGCATGGAGTCAAGAAGACTAATTTTCATTAGTTCAAATCTGGCCTCATAAACCTTTACTAGCTGTGTGACCCTGGGCAAGTAACTTAACACTGTTTGCATCAGCTTTCTCAACTGTAAAATGAAACAGCAAACCACTTCATTGTCTTTGCCAAGAAAACCTCTAATGGGGTGTTTCACAGATAACATACAGGAGGCACTATAGGTTTTGGACTCCAGCCTCTAACAGGTTCACTCTTGATTTAGTCAGACAGGAAGGACAAAAAGACAGCTTCTTACATTATTCTAGTCTAGTCTTCTCAAGAGGGAGTTACTGATAATGGAAGCACCAACTCTTATAGCATTCCCAAATCCCCCTTCTCTCAGGGGCCAGAGAGAATATATTAGGAGTTACATCTCCTACAGAGTCCCCTGAATCTCAAGAGGGGCCAGTTGAGGCAAACACAGATTCCCTCCAAGCTTTGATGGGGGTTCATCAAGGCACACAGAGCATTACACTGTCATATCACGCTATGGGTTCCCCATTCACTGACCAGTGCCCACTTGCTTTATAGGGAAGCAGACAAAGAAGAATGTCTTGCCAACAGTAAGCTCACAGGTTAACTTTAGCCATATCCTCATTCTATACAAGCACAGTAAATATCAATTATGTCACCCCCATATCTCATGGCACAGCCTCGGTAGGACTTGTCTATTACTATCCAGAAGGTACAGGAATTACTATCTAGGATTCTTGAGGCTATTCTGGAAGTTATTATCTAACACCTGGATACTAGAGACTGCAATGGCTATGGATCCTGAGAAAATGAATTCTTAAAGGTTAGCAGCATCCTCCTTACTTACATGAGGTCACTAAGACACAACTGAAAACAACAACAACAAATACCTAAATACAAGTCTACAATGTGACAAGGTAATCAAAAAACTAATACTTGGCTTACTAGCTAATCTAATGCCTAGTTTTTTGGACGGCCATTTTTTTGACTTTTAAAACTAGACTTCACTAATAGAAGTATCATGTTCTGGATGAGGTAACTTTTCGGAGAATGATGTGGAGCTCTGAGTGCCACATTTTAGGAAGGACATTTTAAGTTCTATAGAGTTCAAGGGAAAACAATCAAGATTAAGCTCTTTAAGATACAATCTTTTAAGATTTTTATATGGGGATAAATTGAAGACAATTTCCCTGTACACATTCTACACCAAACCAAGACCATCCTACAAAGTCCCACAATGTAATTTTACAACCATTTATCAAGAAGTTTCTAGGTACCTGTACTAAGTTCTCATTTTACCTTCCCATTACACAATTTCTACCTTAAAAAATTCTGAAAGAAATCTGCATTCAAAAATAAATGAAAACTTATGTTAAACTTTATTGAACAAGATTGCTCTCCCTTTCTTTCCCTCCCTTCTTCTCTCTGTCTCTTTCTCTCCCCGCCCCCGCCCCCAACTCCATGACCTCCCCCACCACAAAACAAAAGCAAAAATCAGCAACAACAAAATCCTCCAAATGAAAGAAAAATGGACGCTAGCGAGAGCTTCATGGCCACTGCTGGATCGGGGGCTTAATTTAAGACCTCAGAAGGAGCCCAAAGAGGAGACTTTTATCCTGCTCTACCCACCTGTCCATCTTCTGTCCATTCACATTTGGGTATTGCGTGTCTGTGCAGGACAACATAAACTGTGCTCTCCTGTGTGTGTACATGCCCTTCCTCACAAGTCGGCCTCCTGCATGCTGGTCCTTGGTTGGCCCATCCAGGTCCACCCCACCCCCGCCAAATGGCCTGGTCCTCTTCCACCTCTTCCTTCCCTGTCGGAGCTACACAAGTCTTGGAACCCTCCCTTCTAGAGGCCACTGCCTCCTTCCTGCCTCTCTCCCTCCCTCCCTTCCTTCCTCCCTCCTTTTCTTCCTCCCTCCTCTTCCCCAGGACCCAAGATATTTACATTATATAAAAATCGCTTTAGGCAGAGGTTTGAATAATAATCCACTTTCTCAAAGTGAAAATTGTCTGGTTTAGGTCTGGACTCATAGTAGTGTATTCTTCCACACCTGGAACATTCCCATGCTCTAGGGCGATTTCATAAAGAAACTGATTAAACTGTAATTGATCTATTGTTTAATGATTGACATGGGCGTACTATACTGTTTGGCCACCAGGTGGTGGTCTGGCAATCCTGAGTAATATACTTCTCTTCCTCACTTTTTCTTTTCTCAGAGATTTGGAGTGTTTGTGAACTATATTCCCTAGAATCTATAATAGCATCCTCTTGGAGATGTGTGATAGAGGGGTCTTTTTACCTCTTTCTAGAGTAGGCACAGCTATCCACTGTTTTCTCTTGGACTGTAATGACTCTTTTAATTGGCTGCTAACCAGGTACTTGATGGAGACTCTTAAAGAGATATTCCTACCTATTAAGCCTCTTGTTTGCCTTGGGATATGCTTTTCTCCTTAATAGTCCACAAGCTACTGTGAGCTACTGATCTCCTGATCCTCCTAGGAAAACCTATGCCATGAATGAGGGTGCCTCCTGTGTGTTTGTCGTCCTTCCTTTGGTACCACACTTTATGATATTATGAAAGGCAGGCCATGTATGTTTCAACACCTCCAGAACTCAAAGGTGCCTGGATTTTCCATGTCTTGCTCAATTTCTACATCCTATCATCTTTCAGTCTTTCTTTCTAAAAATGTGTGTTTGGGAGGGGAGGACTGCACTTCTCATCTTCCCCCTTGCTAATAAAGGAGTATACAAAGAATTAAAAGGTGAGGGAAAAAAATTCAAGAAAACTAAACTACTTGAATTCTAGATGGTTGTGCATTTTATTAAAAATAATCAGATAGTATAAGAAACCAAGCAAACAGCAAAACAATCACAGTTAGTCTTAATTTCTAGAGCCTACATAAAGTGCCTTGTACCTAGCTGAGTAGGATTCACAAGTGTTAGACCAGAAAATAACACCCACTACCTGATTCCCTTTTGTTTTACTGAAATTTAGAGGGGATCTTAGTGCCCAGATTATCCTTCCTTCTTTTGTTTTGTTTTGTTTTTCCTATAAGCGCTAACAATATGAAGAGCTGATAATGAGGAAAGAAATTTTAACCCATGTTTCTATAACTTTACAGGACATATAGATATTGGTAAAATATAGATATTGGTGAATAGGGATAGGAAGGAATATTTTTTTTTCTTGAATGATGAAGATCAGATCCCTGAACAATTATCCAAGGAGACACCAAAGTTTGGTCAATACCAAGCTGACTATTTTTCTAGGGGATTGCTCTTCCCTATTTCCTTAACTGAATATTCACTAGGTTCCAGAATTATTTGATGATGATAATTGCTTTTGAAGCAGAAAACAATATAAGGGATAGTGAGGGGCAGATACTGAAGAAGAAAGGAAGGAAAGGAGTCTGTATGAAGTACCTACTTTGTACTAGGCCTTGTGCTAAATGCTTATATGTATGTCACAAATATAATTGTAATTTGATCCTCACAGCAACCTTTCAAGGTAGGTGCTACTATAATCCTCATTTTACAGTTGATGAAAATAAGGCAGACAGAGGTTAAGTGACTTGCCCAAAGGCACATTTATTGTAAGCATCTGAAAATGGATTTGAACTCAGGTATTTTTGATTCCAGACCCAGTGTGCCGCTTAACTAGGATGAAGATATATGGATGACACAGTTCTATAAAAAGGAGTGAAAGGTATTAAGGAAAAGGAGCCAGAGGTTTGTAAAAATACAACTCTTTTAAGAATGAAATTTAAAAGAGAGTATAGAGGAAAACTGAGAAGGGGGTAATGAAAAACAGTCAGAATAATGCATGTGTACTTGTAGGGCAGCTAGGAAGTCCAGAAATAAAAGACTATTCTGATTAACATTGAATCTATTCACAGAAGAAAAAAAAAACAACAACAACAACAGAATCACAGCATTTCAGTGATGGGATAATCCTCAGAGGTCAACTATTTCAATATGTATTTACCAACAACCTTTCTACAATGTCATTAAGCACATTTTACTTCATTAATAGAAAAACCATTCCAACTTCTGAACAGAGCCTTGAGAATGCCTTTTCTTTGTTTCTTTGTGTTCTTTCTTCCTTCCTTCCTTCCTTCCTTCCTTCCTTCATTTCTTTCTTCTTTCCTTCCTTCCTTCCTTCCTTCCTTCCTTCCTTCCTTCCTTCCTTCTTTCTTTCTTTCTTTCTTTCTTTCTTTCTTTCTTTCTTTCTTTCTTTCTTTCTTTCTTTCTTTCTTTCTTTCTTTCTTTCTTTCTTTCTTTCTTTCTCTCTCTCTTTCTCTCTTTCTTACCATTATCAGATGACAATGATTGAATAAAAATGGAACCTCATCTCTTGTAAGGTACATATTTTTAATCTTCATTTTATATATGGTAAAAGTGAGGTTGTGAGAGATTGATAATTGCTTAAGATTATACTACAAGAATGTCAAAATTCAAATGTAGGCCCCTCCTAACTCCAATTTTAGTGTCCTTGTTCTTTTAGGAAAGAATCAGTAATATTTTTTGAAATTAATTACACTTTCTCTTTTTATCTGGTATATGGAAGACTGGAGACTTTTTCATTGTCAAAGACAAGGAACAAAATAATGAACAAAATACAGAAAAATCATTCTAATTAATAGTTTTAACCTATTTACTACTAACTGTTGTCACCGCCACCATTACTTTTACTACTAGAACCCCTTTTCCTACTCCTACTAGCAGTAGCAATGTTACTACTGCTCCTGCTAGTGCTGCTGCTCCTACTTCTATCGTTGCTATTGCCTGTTCTATTCATCCTCCTATTACTAGCACCACTTCTACTAGAGCTGCTTCTTCTCCAACTACTACTGCTATTACTATTATCACCCCCACTACTACAACTACTACTTCCAGTACTACTCTTCTTACTGCTGCTGCTACTAACACTGTTTTTTCCGTTGTTTCTGCCTCTACTAGGACAACTTTTGCTCTACTGGTTTTACTACTACTAATGCAATTGCTGCTGCTGCTATTACTACTACCATACCAAACACTAGTCCTGCTCCTGATACTCATAATTCTATTACTACCAATGCTATTCCTGCTACTACCAGTGTCAAATACTACTACTCTTGCTACTGCTATTGCTTATACTACTGCTTTTCCTACTTTGCTGCCACTACTGTTACTGTTGCAACTATTACTACTACTACTACTACTACCAACTACTACAACCACTGTCTGCCTTGCCTGAGCTTTAATTCTGGCAATTAAATAAGGATATAAAAATGTCCTTCTTGTTTAGATGAGAACTTTATCCCTGCAGAACAGAAAGGAAAGTAAAAATGTCTTTCCCAATGCCACTCAAGCAAAAATGAATAAAATTAATCCAAATGTATGTATTTTTTCTAAATTTATAGTTTTCCTTATAAATACACTATAAAGCAGAAAGTACAAATTTGATTATTGATCATTATTTTTGATAATTTTTCATAATTGACCAATATTATTTCAATGAGGAAATTGAGACTCAGGAAAATAGATGTCTTGGCCATGGTCAAATACTTTGTAAGTACTGGGGGTGAAATTCAAAGTCAGACCATGATATTTAGCTCATCCTTCTTTTTTTTGAAATGCCATCCTATAGTAGCAGGCCAAACACTTGAACCCAAATTATCTGACTATAAATCTGGTACTATTTCCAGTAAACCATGCTTTCTGCCTTCCTTAATTCATTGTTAAAAATCTAACTTCCACAAGTATATCAAAAGCTTTCTTGAACCTCTTTATATTGTAAATCTAGACTACCTTTTATTTAAGTGATTTCTAAATTGTTAGTACTTGTTGTGTTAAATGTAGAGAGATCAGATGCATCTCATGCATGTGAACATAGTGACTCAAAATACTTTAGAAGTGAAAGCCTACATTTAGCAATTTAGTCATTCCATAGCTCTATGAATTTGTAATGCCATGCACAGAAGCTTTCCAGAAGAACTGCTACTGTGAACAGCTTTTTTTTTAAGATTCTGATTACTCAGTATAGTGATCACTCTATTCCATAATAAAAGCAAAACATTCATGGAAAATCCAGGTATAGCATAATTCAAAATACAGCATTCACCATATTTCAACTTATCACAGAAAATCACAATATAATATTCACAACATATTCTCCCAATAAAATAGTCACTCAAGTTAATTCAATCAGTCACAAAAGAGTCATTCTTTAGTTAATTCAATCAGCCACTTATCAGTAGTATCAAAATACACAGTCAAAGTCTTCCACTCTTGGGGCAAAGTCTTGATTAACTCAGTCACTTATAAGTAACAATAATCAAAGTAATCAAAATACAATCAGTCACTTATTCAGTAAAGTCTTACTGAGTATCATACACAAAATCATCTACCCCTTAGGTCACTAGTAAACTATAATTCCATAATTACTCAGTACCCAAGGAGAGGTCTTTTCTTCATCTTGACTTGGGGCCTGTTCTCAGATTCTCTGGATCCCCTTCCATGGTCCCAGATTCTACCTGGATTCACCAGACTGTCACCTGGGTTCAATGGCAGACAGCTCCCAGTTCCTTGACCAGCTCTCTGGGCAGGTCCTGCTCCACACTGGTGTTCACAGGGGCTGGTCCATGTCAGCTCCTTCACCATTTCTGCTCCAAGGAATTCAAGGCTCAACCAAGCCATAAACAAACAGTCTCAGCATCCTGGTCATGCTTCAGTCACATGGGCTCCTAGCTCCTGGGCTCCAGGGCTCCTAGCTTTGGATTCCAGGCTCCTGGGCAACTAATTTCTGGTCTCCTGGCTCTGGGCTCCTGGGATCCTGTTCAGAAGAAGCTCCACCAAGATAAGTTTTCAAGACTCAGTTCTTCATTCTTCTGTAGCTGTTTTGCCACCAAATCTCAGTCTCAAGGAAATTCTGACTGTGCCTCGCTGGGGCTTTTCTTATATACACAGTATTACCTACTTCACTTCCTTTAGTCAACCTTTTCCTGTTACTTCAGTTAACAGGAGACAGGAGTTCATACCTTCTGTTCCCCCAATCAGAGGCTTGATCAGTTGCTAAGTGCTAAGTACCTGATACTTTTTGCCAACACAGAGAGATCTACAAATTCAAAATTACATTACCATTTCAGAATTTTACAGAGATGTGCTTATTGTTGCCCTCTAGAAACATTTGCTATACATATTACTTCCTTCCCTAATCTTAATAGAAGAGGTAGCAAAAGACCCCAAAGAACCATATTTCAGAGGAAATAAGAAAATATAGGAGACTCAATGGTATAATATAATATAAAGAAAAATCCAAAAGAAAAATAAAATGTTCCTTGAACTTTTTTCCCCTTAAAATATAGTTATTTAGATTCCTATGAGTTATGAACTGTTAGTGTGGGACCTAATTAAAAATTAGAAATGGTGTAGTGTTCAGCAGGAATGAATTGTTTAAATTTAAGCTCAATTAAACTAGCAAAAGGTTGATTTGTTCTTCCCTTGCTTAAAAATCTCAATATAAAACCTGTCTAAGCAATGCCTACAATCTGTCAGGGTACATTCTGGGAGTAGGTACTGAATCTGTGAAAAATGTTATCATCCTATTACTGCTATAAATTCACATGGCCCTGCCTAAAGTTGAAAAACATTCTCTGTTCATTCTGAAATATTAGCATGATTAACTTGAATTTGAGATAATCAGACTAACCAAAACCCTGCCCAAAATTCACTGATGCCTTACTAAGAAAGAAAATGAAGTTTGTAAAAACCTGAATGTCTCACATTGAGGGGTTTATTGTGTTATTCATCTTGCATGTCACAGACTAGAGGTTGCATTGATATTTACATTATGAATAGCACTTTTTTGAAGCATGTAAGACATTTCTATTGGTTTTGAATAAAACCAAATTGGTTTCTGCACTTAGACAGAGTTGACGTGGTAATTCACAATTCTTTATCATGTCTACATAGAAATTAGAATCTCCTATACAAATCCCCAAGCTCACTTTACCTGGTCTTCTGATTCTCTACCTCAAGGCTGGAATAACCCTGAGTTCTCAAAGGCTGTAACAAAATAGAGAAAGCTCATGAAAGGCCTACAAAAAATTAAAAAAAAAAAAAAAAACAAGGATCATAGCTTCAAAGATTGATTTGGGTATAGGTATGGTTATAGAAGGATTTTATTGTTTAACTGTCAGCATTGTTTAGTCTGTCAATCAGTCAGTCAATTGACTAAAATATTACTAAGTGTTAGGAATACAAAGAAAGGCAAAAAATGAAAACAAAAACCAGGGTTTCTGCTCTCAGCTATATTCTAATGAGGGAGAAAGCATGCTTATAATTTTGAACATACACAATCTATACAGTATAATCAGAAGGCTATCTCAGAAGAAAGGGTTTGTAAAGTGGAGAAGGGAAAAAGAGGTCTGCAGAATGTGGGATTTGAGTTGATTCTTGAAAGAAGAAAACAGCAAGGGATGATGAGAGAGAGGATTCTAGAAATGGGGACTAACTGTGCACGGGGAGATAGAGTGAGCTGTGTAAGGAACTACAAAAACGCTGTTGTAGCTACCTTGTAACGCATGTAAAAGGACATATAGTATAAAAACACTAGAAAGGTAGGGATAAGATTGTGAGTGGATTTAAATGCAAAGGATTTTATTTTTAATCCTTAAGCTAAAACATAACCATTGTAGTATATCAAGGAGACAGTTGTCCCCGCCTCCAAAAGTACCATAGCCTACAGTGTTCCCTACCATATGTCAACATATGGTATCACTATTATTATGATTATAACTGACTTTAAAGACTTCTATTGCTACTTAATACTTTCTTGCTCCACTTGTTCCCCTTCTTCTTCTTGTTTGTATTCATTCTCCTTATTCTTATTCTTCTTGTTATTGTTCATTTTGTTGTTTTTATTCTTCTATTTGTTTTTTTTTCTTGTCTCTGTACTTCTTGCCCTTGTTCTTGTCCTAGTTCTATAATTTATATAAATATCTAACTGATATGAGTAGTAGAAAATTTGAATGCCATATTTACCTATTAGAACCCCCAAAAAGGTATGTGGGAAGTAATCTGGGGAAAACATAGCAAAATATCTAGATGTCCTTCATCAACAAATGAAATAAAAGGTAAGCATGATATAAGAGATCAAAGTGCTAACTAATCAATTAATTAAAAGGCATTTTTTTAAAGAATCTGTCAAACATTTTACTGCAGAGTCTTGAGAAGTCAGGAACAAAAAAGAATTCCTAAGCAAAGGAATATATGAAAAATTTCTGGTCATCTGTATTGTCACAAGAAATTTGAAATAATGAAAATGGATGTTATTTCAAATGAAAAAACAGAAAGCTTGAACACTATTAATATTGGGAATGATATAACAGTTATATTAAGTCAGATGACAAATTGTAGACTTATTACAAAACTTGAAAAAATAGATATAGAGAAAGCCCATATTTTTTTTTCTTAGATGCCTTACAATCGTGCATGAAATGCTAGCAACACATTTTAGCAATTAGCTCTCAGATGCCAGACTTGTCCCACTTTTCTTAACTGACTATACATCCATTAAAGAATAAGAAAATCAGGTTCTCCTCTAATTATAGGCCATTATGTATTTTTACTTTACACAAATATTTAAAAGTTGTGTCATGAAAAACAACTATAAACACTTTAAAGAAATCTATGGTGATTAAGAGAAAAAAAGGAACATTGTAAAGGGTCTAAGGTGTAAAAAAAAGCATTGTACTATTTCCTCTTTTAAAGGAGGTAGATGTGAGAGAATTCACAGGAAGATAAAGAACTTGGGATTAAAAAGGAGATGAAGGAAATCATGTAGGCACTTATAGGTTTTTGGACAAGTAAAGTTGTTTAAAATTTGAATATGGGAAGGAAACATTGGAAGAAATTGAGGAAAATTTGAAGGAGAAGATATCTTTATTTGCAGGTTGAAAGAGGAAGATGATTAAGAACAAGCAAGGAGCATATGAAAGGATAGAGGAAGATAAATCTACTTGAAGAGATAGTTTCAAGAAGTATAAGGAGTTAAATATAAGGCACTTGACCTATTCATAATGGCTTTACACACATACACACACAAATAGAAGAGGGATAAAACTAACTATGTGTCTCTTCTAAATTAGATATCATTGGAAGGAATCACACACACATGCAAAGAATAGCAATTGAACATTTAGAGGAGGCAAAATACTTTAGAGATTAGAAATAAAAGTTATAGCCAAAAATATCTATTCCAAGTTTATAAGACAAAAAAAAACAGATTGAGAAAGAAAGAAGGAAGGAAGGAAGGAAGGAAGGAAGGAAGGAAGGAAGGAAGGAAGGAAGGAAGGAAGAAAGGAAGAAAGGAAGAAAGAAAGAAAGAAAGAAAGAAAGAAAGAAAGAAAGAAAGAAAGAAAGAAAGAAAGAAAGAAAGAAAGAAAGAAAGAAAGAAAGAAAGAAAGAAAGAAGGAAAGAAGGAAAGAAAGAGAAATCCTATCACCTATCTCATAGATATCATTGAGGCTTGGTAGAATGAAACCTATGATGGGATCATGATTCTGGTTCTCAACAAATCAACTCAACAAGCATTTATTAAGTATTTAATATACAACAGAACTATCTTAAGTGCTGGGGACAGAAAGAAGCAAAAAAAAAAAAAGAATCCCTATGCTCAAGGACCTGGTGCTCTAAAGGGGAGAGATAATACATAAAAAGGCATTTGAAAATTGAATGAGGTGGAAGGAAGACATGAAGTTAATGTAAAAAAAGTCCAAAAGAGATATGAGTATATCCTGGAAAGGCATGTGAAGATAAAGCTGGCCTGGACATTCTCCTTTAAAAGGTTATGAGAGGAACGAGTGAATCTCAATGAGAGGTTATAAGAGTGGAAGGTACATCTAGAGATAAAATGAGTTTCCAAGGTCAAGTGGTTTCTGGGGCATAGTTGAGCATCTTGCAGAGTCAGTAGTGCAGCCTGGAGAAAAATGGTACAGTATACATTATTTAAAGGAAGTAGAATAAAGAAATGGATAGGGAATTAGGTACAATTGTACATTAGGAAGATAATATCTATTCATCTGAAGAAATCTAGGAACCATAAGGAGAAATCATGACAGAAAGTATTTGCATGATTATCGATGTTGAAAGAAAAAAATATTTTGTCATTGGTGTATACTTCAGATCACAAGATTAGAAGAAGGAAACAGACGAGGAATTTGGAGGAAAAAAAGATTACAAGGCTGGCATAGAAGAACGATATATTAGTGATATGGAACTTCGATTTTCCAGGTATGTGTTCACCCTTTCTCCCTGATAAAAGCAGAGCAGATAAAACTTTTTTTGGTTTTCATTACCCATAATTTTGCCCTAACCTATATCAGGTTGCTCAGGGAGGGCAGAAGGGAAGGAGAGAGGGAAGGATAGAATTTGGAACTCAAAACTTAAAAAAAAAAACTGCTTAAAATTGTTTTAATGTGTAATTGGAGAAAAATAAAATATTATTTTAAAATGGTAGAAGGGGAATTCTATCTTAAATCTAATCTCACTGTTGGGGGGAGAATAATTTTGCTACTTCAGATGTGATAGGAAATCAGGGTGTGGAGCACTCTCTTCTAATATTAATGGTAGCCCAGGAGAGGATATCTACACATAGTCTGACATGCATCTCAGATTTTAATTAAGCAACTTTTGAAGGGTTCAGGGGAAGATAAATAGCATCCCATGGGGTAAAATGCTACATAGGAAATAAGCCAAGAAGAGATGGCAGTTGTTCAAGAATGAAATTATGAAGAAATTAGGTTGGAAATGATTCCAACAAGGAGGGAAAATAGAATTAATTTGAAAGAAGATTCGTAAGGAAAGGTAAGGGAAACAAAATATTTTGTTGTTGATTTGGTTTCCTTTGTTTTACCTTTAGCTAGAATAATTGGGTGAAGAAAAGATTAAAATACAATAGGTATGAATGGTGTGATTCTAAGTGATATTAGAAAGAAGTCAGAGTTGATTAGTTATTATCATGCTTCTGTTTGGGTTTTTTTTTTTTTTGCTTTGTTTTCCTTTTTGGAGGGGGGAAGTCAGGGCAATTGGTGTTAACTCACCCAAGATCACATGGCTAATAAGTGTTAAGCATTGGATTTGAGCTCAGGTCCTCCTGACTCCAGTGCTGGTGCTCTCCTCACTGCTCCACCTAGCCACCACCCCTGTTTTCTTTAATAAGACTTTCAGCAGTATGAAAATAATTGGGGGAAATGATACAAGACATAAATAAGGGGATAGTAAGAGGGCACGTAGCTACCCTTGATAAATTCAAGTTACTTGACTGAGAGGAAAATTATAAATTTATAAAGATATTTACAAACCTTAAAGCACTACATAAATGACATTATTACATGAGCTAAATCTTCAGGTCTAGAAATAGCTAATAGATATAATTGCTGAACCAGTCTAAGTAATATTTGAAACATCATGGAAAATGGTGGGAAAGGTTTTGCAATATTGGGGAGGAGAAAATGTCAAAATTTACACCCCACCGCACCTCCAAAGAAAGAAAAAGAATGAATCCTTAAAGCTATAGGCTAATCAGTCTGATATCAATGGAAAATCTAAAACCAACCATAGAAAAGATTGCTAATACTTAAGTAGAAAAGGAAGTAATAATTACAAAGAGCCAATATGTCTTCATCAAAAAGAGTTGATGCCAGTCATCATGCTAGGATTATTAAACTCATAGAGGAGGGGAATTCTGTGGTTCAAGTTTACCTAATTTTTTTCAAACCTGTTGCTACAGTCTTTCATATTTTTAATGTAGAACAATAATATGGACTGGATAAGAATATAGTTAGATTGGTTCTGAGGCCATTGGGAAACTAAATTCACCTAAACCATTAATGCTCATTACTGATTCAATGTAAATGTGGTGAAAGTTAACTATTGGGATGCCACAGAGATCTGTGCAGAACTCTGTGCTGTTCAGCACTAAATAATAATAATAATAAATTAATTAAATGCCTTTTTAAAAATCCAAATGGGGATCAATGAAAATGATGAAGTGTTTTATGTTTTTTTTCATGTGAATATTTACCTTAAGAACTGAGGATGTTTCAGGGCAGCTAGGTGGCACAGTGAATAGAGCACCAGCCCTGGAGTCAGGAGGACCTGAGTTCAAATGTGACCTCAAAAACCTAACACTTTGTATCCATGTGACTTTGGGCAACTAACTCACTTAACCCCAATTGCCCCCCCCCCAAACAAAAAGAATTGAAGATGTTTTGCCTGGAGAAGAGAAAACTTTGGGGGAAGAAGTATACTTATAAGCTCTCTTCCAGTATTTAAAGGCTATTAGATGAAGGGAGGGTTATAGTTGTGCTTGGCTGCAGAGGGCAGAATTAGCATCAATGGACTGAAGCTGCAAAAAGGCAAACATTTGATTTCTACGGAGGGAATCTTAAAAGCTTCAAGCTTTCAAAAAGTGAAATGGTCTGCTTTGAGAGATTAATGGGTCTACCTCTGTAGAAATAGTCAAGTATAGGCTGGATACCCCATTTGTATGTTTTTCTATAATTGGTGTTATTTTCATGTATGGGTTGGACTAGACAGACTCTCAAATTCTATTTTGTGATGATTATAGTTTCAACAATTCTTGGACAAACTTTTAAAAAAATGCCATGATATCTATAATCGCCCTTGTTGATTATTGTGCATTCTTTATTTCAGTTCCACGCATATAACTTATTCACATAATGAAAATATATAAAACAGATTTAGAAATATTGAGAACACTACACAAATGATGATGTCTACCTTGAAACCTGATATCTACCTAAGACTCCATAACAATGTGATAGTAATGCTAAGAGCAATTCAAATAAAATATGACATTTTCAGGGAAATATTTTAAGTTTATTATAATTCTGCTTATCCTCAAATTCATTATTTTCTTTCTGAAATGGAATTAATAATTGTTGCTTGTCCTTCATTTTTGAAGAGGAGCAATGATATCTCCAAGTAATGTCTTGACTTTGCACGTGAATTGGATTTGTGAGTCATAGTTGCACAGTTTTCAGTTTTACTCTTTCTTTCAGAATCATTGAAGTCCCATGGTAAGACAAAAGTCAGGACAACTAGCAATGACCTGGAATACAGAGAATGACCTTGACCTCTTCAATGTCTGACCAAATTCTAAACACTCCACAGTGCTTGCTTCAGTTACCTTCATGGATATTGGCACAAACTGTTCTCACCTGCCCGTTCCTCTGGGGAAGACTTCACATGCTTGAAGAAGACAAACAGGTGCTCAAGGAGGACTAGCACCTCTGTCATGAGGACTTGTAGAGCTTTATTTAGAGCTACTCATCCACTTTTGGACAGGGCTGCTCATCTAGTTTGGTGGCACCCACCTCTCACCTGTAGCTGTAAGATACTGTAGCATGTGCGGCAGCCACATCCTAGTAAAATTATCTTGGCAACAGGTCTAAACCAGATTGTAAGAAACCAATTATTGATTTAAAATCAAAGTAGATGAATGGAAATATCTTATCACTCATTTGATGAATATAGATGATATAAGACTATATGACTCCACCAGAAATCAAATTAAGCAAGTGCATTTTGTAGAATCATTATTCAATGATATAAATATTTTATTTCAGTTTAATAAATCAAACATTTAGAATGTACACCAAGGAAACCTGGAGATTGAAGGTTTCAAGTTTGTTTCTCTTATACTTATATAAGGCAATTATCTCTGAATATCTTGTCTCTTTCAAAGTAAGACATAATGAGCATATGGACATTGATGTGAATCATGAGGCTGAATAAGTTAAGAAACCTGGAAGATAAGAACATGTTTAAAGAAATCAACATCTAAAAAACTTTTCATAATAATACTTTGAGAATTGTAAAACTGTTACAGATTTAGAATATATTCTAACAGAGTCTTAAAACACAAAGGAATCAAATGGGAAGAGAGAATGCTCTAAAAAAGAAAAAGGAGAATATGGAAAATTTCTCATCACCTATAATTATGATAAATATACAATAGTAAACATGCAAATTATATGAAACCAAAAATACATATTTTTGTATTTTTATTATAATGAATGAAAAATCATATAGAAGGAGGCCAATAAAACTATAGCTTTTCTGAACAACTGGAAGGCAACACTGAATAAAATGAAATAAAATAAAATGCTTTTTTTTTACTCAGATAAGCTACAGTGATACACAGATGTTTAGCAAAATATTTTACAAGTTACCCCTCATGCTCAAGCCTTATCAAAACTTTCTTAATAAAAACACATCACCAACAATTGAGATCTCATATCACTCAAGAAATATACAGAAAATATGAAGAAAAGAATACATTGAGTTATTCTTCAGAGGTGGAAAGGGTAACTCATAGATTTGGCAATTATTGGAGAAGCTACCCAAAAGAATGGTAACATTTTTTGGCAGTTAGGTAGTACAGTATATAGAATGCTGGGACTGGAGTCAGGAACATTTGAGTTTAAATCTGACCAAAGATAATTACTAGATATGTGACCCCAGACAAGTCACTTGACCTCATTTGTTTCAATGTTATCATCATAAAATGAAGATTAGTAATACCACCTACATCCTATGGTTGTTTTGAGGATTAAATGAAATAATAATTATAAAGTTCTTAGCCCTGTACATGGCACATAGTAAGCACTAAATAAATGTTAGCTATTATACTGACTTATGTGATTACAGGAAATCTCTTGACCTCATTTATATAAACAATAGAAAAGTCTTTATGGTTTATTCATTTTCTAAGAATATATATGTATATTTACATATATATGTACATATATACATATATGCACATGCACATTCATATCCACATCTATATAATGCCCTTATCCCCCTCTATCTGTATTGCTCTGTGTATTATCCAAGTATCGTGAGACCACTAGACATGTGGTGAGACCATTTTCTGTATATGCATGGAAAACTGCTGTCTCTTTAAAACATGCTACCAGCATAAAGATGCCTTTAAAAGAGATGGTTTGTGCTTATTGTGGTTCTACCTTGCTTTAAATCCACTATCACCACTGCTGAATAGAATAAAGCATATTCTAAGTTATAGAAGGGGTTGTACCAAAATAGCATGTTAATCACCTGAAATACAAAGATAATACCTAGTTGTACACCTCTCTGAAAAACACATTAACCAGGTTCTTCAACTCATAGAAACTTTCACCAATGATATTAAGATATCTGGATTTGAAAAAAAAAATATATATATATATATCAATAAAAAAAGAGAATAAAAAATTTAAACTTAAAAATCAAAGTCAAGTTGAAACTATGATAATAATGAAAAACCTAACCACAGAAATGCCTTACTTTCCTGTTGGCAGTATACATCAAACACAATGCTTACAAGGATAGTAATATGGCACTGTCTGTCCAGAGACCTACTTGTATTCTGAAATCAAAGTTAAAAAGGAAGAACATTATTAAAGCATTTAACTCTGGGGTAGGGGGCAGTCTTAATGTTAACTTTTGGGATAACAAAAGAAGTTTTAGAGATTTATTAAATATCATAATAGAAATCCATACAACATTAATAAAACAGGTCTTGTCACCTCAAGGCAGATATACAAATATTTATTCTTATAAAAACTGAGGAAGATTAATGTCAGATATTCTCAGGTCACATCATAAGGTGCTTAAAAACCTGTCAGATATATTTTTGGAATAACAAACATCACAACATACAAAGGTATACTACTGGTTTTATAAAATGTAATAAAGAGTGTTTTACCTCTAGATGATGCCTGTGTAAGTACTAAGATAAAAGAATGGAATCAAAAGGTCCTTCATGAGTGACATACACCTAAAACAGTCCAATATGTTTACAATTAAGTTTCAAACAAATGTCTGAGGTATGTGAATTTGTTTACTCAAAATGAGGAGTTTATGACAAAAATTCTGGACCAGCTCATGGTAATCAGAAATGATCAAAAGTTATCCTTAAGGATACAAACTTAATTAATTGATGCAGAAATACAAGGAAATGGTAGAAACTATGTAACATATTGCTGTATGTTGCAAAAATTTAATACTTACATGAACAGGTGGCCAGAGTTATACAACAAAACCTCATCATCTTTTGTAAACTAATAAAAGACAAATTCCCATACTACAGATATAGCTCCCAAACTAATCTTTTTTTTTTGCTTTTTGGAGAGCAATTGGGGTTAAGTGACTTGCCCAAGGTCACATGGCTAGTTTTTGTGTTAAGTGTATGAGCTCACATTTGAACTCAGGTCCTCCTGACTCCAGGGCTGGTGCTCTATTCACTGTATTCACTAGTCGCCCCTCCCAAACTAATCTTGATAGTTTAACAAATTATACTGGAACCAGAGCATTATCACAGACAAAAATGTTGCCCACAATTGCCTGAGCTTCACAATTATCCATAAAAAGTAATGGATAGTATTTTAAATAGATGTGGCCATATTGAACACTCATGAACTCCAAACTATGCAGAGTGAAAAGCTTTTGAATTTTAGAAAGTGAGAAGATTTTTTTTTAATGAGGAAAGGATACGTATAATACTCATAATACATTGCTACAGGAGTTGTCCTGAAATAGATACTTTTAGTGGGCCTAGAGAAGTTAAACATTTTTTTTAATATTTAGAAATTATTTTTACACAATTATTTTAGCAACCCTTATAAAAGTCAATAAAACAGTAAACATAAACAATAGTAGTATAACAACATGTCACAGGGAATTTTTTTTTTAACTATGAATGGAATGGATAATCTACTAAACAGCTTAGCATAATGGCAGCACTCTGCTGCCAGGGAAGCTGAGACGGCTTTATTTTTCCAGCTCAGGAGTTCTGAGTTTCAGTGGTCAGTGCCTATTGGGTGTCGACACTAATTAAGGCATCAGTATGATAGTTCCTTAAGCAGGGGTCCACTGAGATACCTCCTGGAGCCCAGGTCCAAAACAGAGCAAATCAAATTTCCCATGCTGAACTGTAGTAGAATCAGGATTGTGAATAACCCTGGTACTACCCACCTGCATAAGTGGGGAAGAAAAAATTCTTTTAAAAATATATAAGACAATTAACTAAAAAGAGAAGTTATTTTGTGCATATCACAATAGTCCACAGAACATTAATGCTAGCTCCCCAAGAGTAGAAACTTTTTTTTTCATTCATTGTTTTTTTTTCATCCCCAGTGGTAACACAATGTGTAGAATGTAATGGGCACTTAATAAATGCTTGTACATTGATTGCAAAGAAAAGTATAAGGCTAATTACCTGAGCAAGGATAGTTCTATCTGAACTCCAAAGGAAAAAAGTTGAGAAATTATAACCATGATGATGATACCAGTAAAGGAAACTATCACAAATGATATAGCTATAAAATTGTAAGATTTACTAAGTTCCTTATACATCCATCATGGCATTCAATTATGTTTGAATCTTTTTAGACCCCATAATATCCACTGGATTTTCTTGGCAAAGATAATGGAGTGATGGACCATTTTCTTCTCCAGTGAATTAAGACTCACATTCACACAGCTACTAAATGTCTGAGGATGGATTTGAATCAAGGTGTTCCTGATTCTAGGACCAAAGCTTTATCCACATAGCCTCCATTATGATATTTGTATTAAATTACATGTAATATATCTTGATTTTAGGGAAGACAGACCAAAATAAAAGATAAAGATCAAAATAAAGATTAAGAACAGTAGGCATTCGTATTGTCTCTTGTATGTATGACACTGTCCCTTTCATTAACTTGGTTAAATTATTTCGTAGTGTATCTGGATTGTTTTTCCCCTTTCTAGTGCTCTAGTTATGACCAAATGAGAAGCTCCTAGTTACTTCCAAATTTTGGAATAAAGGAAGAAATTTTGTTGACTCTACCATTTTGTTATTAAAGAATGTCTCTGCAAACTTCTAAAAATCAAACTGACTTTAAGTTCACAAAGGCCTAAGGATTATAGATGACCACAGAACACAAAAGGCTATTAATAAATTTAACACTTTAAAATACATTCTACTATTTATAAAATCATCTTAAAAGGAATTGTCTCGATATTATATTGTTGTTTTTTGTGTGGAAATGATTATAAATATTTAAATATGCCATTAACATCCCAAATAATATCATAAGATTATTTTTTCACTCATCTTCATATTTTTAATTAACATAAATTTGAGAAAGAAAAGTTTTAGTCAAATTAACACACCCTGCAAAAAGTTGGAAAGTATAGGCTACCTTTCAAGACAATTGACAAATATTTGGGAATGTGGGGTTTAGAAGATCTGAGGTTTCTGATTACCCTTAAAAAGATGACATGTGGGATACAAACATATCTTTGTGTGTATGTATACATATCTATGCATATATGTATATATATCCTACACACATATACATATATAGCTGTACATATATGTATTGCATACATGTATTTCATCCTATGTGTAATTTGATCCCACATACACATATGTATATGTGTGTGTACTTAATAAGTGCATGTGCATGTGCATATATGTGTATAGTGCAGTTAGGAAGTTTTAAATTATATTCTACTCAGGCTTGTACATCAAGGTCTTCTGTGTTCTAAATGAAAAGTATAGCATGGACTCTAACTTACAATTTCTAAAATCCACTTTTTTCAAACAATAGAAGAGAATCAATATTTACATCACATAGATATTGTCTGCTTCACTAATACTATCATACAAATTTATGGGTAACATTAACAAAATGAAAAATATATTTTGTATTGGTATGATAATTCAGTTTAAAAGCTCACATAAAAATGATTTGTCACAGCACTTATCGGACAACCACTTTCACTATACATTCTAAACACATCCATTTTCCTTGAACTAAAGGGTCTTGTCCCTGAGGGAAGAAGGAAAGTTAGGTCAGTTATCCTAAATTGTTTTAGACTCAATCTGTATATGTCTATTTTTTTCTTTCATTGTTAACCCCACTTCCTTTTCTAAATATTTTCATGACATAGAAGTACTTATACTATGGTATGGCCCCAACACTCTCTCAATAGATATGGAGCTGCTACAATTGATTCTCCATCATGGAAGAATTAAATAATAATAGGAATAATTTTGGGAAACTCCTTAGACTAATTTAGAAAAAAAAATTTTTGTTTTTCAAGTATCTTCTTTCTTTTGTTCATATAGAGATATAGATATATACATATACAATGTGTACATGTATACATACACATGTAAGTATGTACTTTCAAACATATCACCATTATCCCTTTCACATCGCAGGAGTTAGGGGCATGGTGCCCACACAATCTAGAAAATTTGCATAAAATTTTTTGACTTTTCCTTCACAATAGCGAACTGTGATTTTTTTTCTTTTTTTTCATGGAGTGTTTATAGTGCCTTATTGTAAAATTTGGGTTGTCATTATATAATTCTATGCATATATTTTATGTGTTTCTGAATTTCTAAACTTTTTCTGTGTCATATGCTGGACTTCATGTGTCATCTGTAACTTCCTCAAAACTCCCAAGAAATTCCCATTTAATTCCTTATACTGACCCACAATATGTTGAAACTACAATGGTGAAAATCATGATGTTGAAGAGATATTTGTATAAAAATTCACACAAATATGTTCAAACTCTTAACACTTTTCTTCTTAGATTTCTAAGACTTTTCTAGACTAGTATTCAACTTTTATTTTAAATTCCTGGATATTTTTTTTTCCATATTCCTTTTAAGAAACCAATGCTCAGCACTAAGTTGATCCAAGACAATTCCAAAAAAACTTGTGATGGAGAATGCAACCGCACCCAGAGAAAGAACTATAGGATCTGAATGCAGATCTAAGTATACTATTTTCACTTTTTTTTTTCATTTTTTGTCTTTTTTTCTCATGGTTTCACCCCTTTGTTCTTATACTTTTTCACAATGTGACTAATGTGATAACATGTTTAACAGGATTGTATATGTACCTATATCAAATTGCTTGCTCTTTTGTGCAGGGGAGAGGGAAGGCAGAGAGGGAGAAAAAAAATTGGAATTCAAAATTTTACAAAAATGAATGTTGAAAAATATCTCTTACATCTAATTGGAAAAAATAAGATATTATTATGAAAAAAGCAATCTACCTTCTTAATTGATATTGCAGGAGATTCTATTAGAGTATATGCTTTGTCCCTGGGAAATATAGGACAGAGCTTTCTGTATCTTGCAAAAGGACTTATGAAACCAGTGATTTCTAACCAGTCATTTTGTGCTCCTCTCTCGCAACTCCCCAATCCTTCTTTCGCTATGTGTATGGAAGTGTTGCATCAACAAGGATTGACTACTAAAATAGAAATAATTGCATACTCAGAAGATTTTGAAAGGAGTAACCTGATGATCTCTCTCTTCCTGTATGCCAGATGTAATGGAACTCTGTGTCATCTTCTCTTTTTGATTTCCATTGAAGGAGTCATTGGAGGTCCTTTCCCTTCCAGTAACTATGACTCATATGTGAAATCAACAAATTCATTTGCTGACTTAGATGAATGGTTTTTATTCTGGTTTTATTGTATTGGGAGAAAGAACAAAATATATAGATAGAAAAGAAACATATTACATCTCATTACTATATTACTGTAATGGCAATGTAAATGGGATGATCTTTCCCATCCATTAATAGGCTCATGTGATCTGTTTAAGTCACATGGAAGCCTAAATCACATGAGTTTGAGTCACATGAAGCCTGTGGTGGGAGGAGCTTGCTGAATGGGGGCAGCAGTAAGAATGAAGCAGGAAGGGTGCAGAAGAACCCAGTGGAAGTTGGTTAGAGCATTTAGAGGTGAGGGAGAGGGAGGAAGCAGGCAGCAAGCTATTACTGTTCATTTCTGGGAAGGCCCTAGCAGGGGGAAGGCATAGGGATGGCAGTGCCTCCTGTATTGTTTTTGTGTATAATTTTCTTTATTGCTATGATCGATTTGGCTTTGTGGTATTTGAGTAAATATTTTCATTTTGTCTTCTATGCAGAGAGTCAGTTATGTTTTGTGATTCAGAATTACACCGGTATATTCATAGCCATCATGTTGGCACTACAATTACTATTACATTGCATGGCATTATATCACATTATATTAAGCATGTCATCCTATATCATATCATATATCATATTAATCAACAATGAATCCAAAGTAATTGGGGGTATTTGCTATGGGAAAATAAAAACCATTTTGAGAATTAGAAAAGGCTTATTGTAGGCAATAGCAGTTGAGCTAAACTCTTAAAGGAAATGAGAATTCTAAGATGTGGAGGTGAGGTGGAGGGGATTTGTGCAAAGGCATGGGAATAGGAGGCAGAATGTCATATAAAAGGTATAGCAATTACACTCTTGTGTCAAAACAACAATAAGAAGAACAAATACTTGAACTTTAGTCAAAAGTAAAGTTATTGTTTATGATGTCTCCCACTTTGATTACCTTCCTTTCATGTCTTTTTTTTCTTCAAATGTAACCAAGGAATGCTGCATTTTGGGGGTATTTATTGAAAAAGAATTATTTTTTAATAAAACCAATCTAAATATAATATGAATATTATAATATTTTATAGAAATAATTATATCAACTTCAAACGTTTCCTTCTAATCATTTACCATCATCTTCCACATCAGATGGGAAAATGTCCAATAAGAAACCATCAACGATTGCTGTCTAGGTATGCAAAGTTTCAGGAAGTAAGCCTTGGTGCTTGACTTTTAAGACTGCTAAAAATCAAAACATGAGGGGTGGCCAGGTAGCACAGCGAGTAAGAACACCAGCCCCAGAGTTAGGATGACCTGGGATCGAATCCGGGCTCAAACACTTAGCACCCACCCAGAAAAACCTGGCCGTGTAACCTTGAGCAAGTTATTTAACCCCAATTGCTTAGGGGTGGCCAAGTGGTTCAGTGAGTAAGAGCACCAGCCCCATAGTCCTGGGATTGAATCCGGGCTCTGATACTTAGTACCACACCCAGAAATAATTGGCTGTGTAACCTTGAGCACATTACTTAACCCCGATTGCTTTAAAAAAAAATCAAAATATGATTTAGCAATCAAGAATCTGCTGTCATATTTGATGGAAGAACCAAACACAATTCTCTAAATAAACAAAGAACTGAATTGGGTAGAAAATGCCTGCTCCCAAAACTTGATTTCTTCCTCTCTCTTTCATTCTTGGTAGCAGTTCTGCAAAATGACACAGGTAGCTCTTAAATTTGTTATTCATATAGAAGAGCTGTCATAGTGCATTGCACTCCACATATTTTAATGGGTCTGTTGAGAACTGCTTCTGAAAAATGACCGTTAAGCTTTTCAAACCCTGAATATATTTTCTTTGTGTCTCATCATTTAGAATATGTGCAACATATTTGAAAAAAAAATCTTTTCTTGACCAGTTCTGGCATGGATACCAATCATAGTGACTCCAGTAGGCCAAGGAGTATTTCCAATGGCCATCTGAAGATAAGCATCTTTGGCCTTTACATATTCACTTTGAACATGAATATGATAGTGTCTGTTATTGATTCTTTAATGTCAGCAGGAAGAGTCCTTTTTTGTAATTTTCTGAAAAGTGGTCTCAAATATGATTCTCCCTGTTTTTCAGTGGCACTGTTCAGTTTGCCCTGCACACTGTGTTTTACATAATCTCCTCTGGCACTGAGTTCTTTAGCCCAAACTCCAAGGAGAAAGTTAGGAAATTTGATTATGATGTCCATGTCTTTAAGATCATACCCTTTTCTAAGAACTCTCCCAATGCCACTAATTCTTCAATAGTGGCATTTTCTCCATGGACTTTTAGATTATTCTGTGTCCTCTTCTCCTGGTTCTTGGTCACCAACAATTTAATTAAGGCATTGTTGATCAATCATGTCCAAAACTGCCTTCAAGTCATTCCTCTAACTTTTGTCAACTTCTGCTGTGAGATTTTCAATCTTTCTTAAACACTGCATCATAATCTGTTTCTCCAAGAAATCTAACTGGTTCTCCTTTTCTCTCAATCACTGGATGATCTCTTGACTTGAAATATTCATGGGTAATTTTTCCTCTGCCAGTTCTACTTCTAATACTGGATTGGATGAAGTTAATGGTTTCTGATCCTCTTCTTTTGACTGCATCTTGTAGCCACCTCTTTCAAAGCATGCCTCCTCTTCTTTTTTTCCAAGTTCACTACATTTGAAATATCTTTTACTTTCCCCCAGTGACTTGTTGTCCTCCAATAGCTGCCATGTTCAAGAGATCTCTGATTTGAGGTTATCCATCTCCCAGCCAAAGGTGCAGCTCAACCACACCAGAGGGCTCTGTCTGGAGAGTCTCCACAACTCTGCTGAAGTACTTCAAAACACCCAAATTCAATGCTAAGCTAAGAAACACTGTCTCCTTTCATGTCTTTATAGAGTTTTTCCTATCCTATCTTGATGTCAGGGTATTGGAGTACTCCAACTGGAATATCATCTTCAGTAAATAACCTGTCTTATTGCCATACCCCTTACATTTGTGCTATTCCCCACTGAAAGTTTTTTTTTTCCTGTAGTTAATCCTATTAGGATACTTTCCCCCCATTTTCAGTCTGTGCATAAGCACTCAGTGTGGCACTGAAATTTGCTAGAACACTCTCGACATATTTATACCATTTTCTCTTCTGGTATCTAGTAGTTGCTATATTTTTTTCTTCTGACCATGTTTTATTCAATAGTTTTCATTATTCTATATGACTCTTTGATATCTCTACTCATTTTTTCCTCTTCTACCAGTAGTTTGTCAAGGTTATATTTTTTTTTTTACTATTTTTGGTATTGATCCTTTACTTTGGGAATATTCATTTCCATTTGCACTATTCCATCATAGGGCAGTATGATACCAAAGTATCAAGATTATAGGAGTTCCAATGGTTAATAGAGAAATGCATGATAGTAGCAAATAGTACACTGAATATTACCGATAACAATATCCAAGAGACCTAAAATATTGCAACGGATATGAATGATTAAAAAAGCAGTAAATCTATTTGTTAGTGAAAGCTAGATAGAGATAACAGATTCACAGGTTGTTGAATTTTAAAAGAACCAGCAAAGGGACTCTAGTATGCAGGGTAGTCTATGGAGAATTTATGGTAGAATATTGAAAATAATTACACTGGATGAGAAGGTGGGAGTTGCTCTCAATCTCTACCAGTGACCACAGAATACGGTGTGGCTATTTTTTTAATTCATTAAATTATAGCAAAGTAGATAAGTACCAGTCTAGTTAACTCTTAAAAAAGAAAGGAAATATATTTGGCAAGATTTTTTTTTATGAATGATTCCATCCTAGCTCATAGGGATTGTTATAGTGTCTATATCAGTTATTAAAAAAAAGTATATCCATATAAGCTTCCAATATTTGAATACTCATATAGAAATGTAGTGATAAATTTCTGGAAAAGTGCTTAAATATAGTGTGTGCTAAATCCTAAATTCCCAAATGTTAATATTAGAAAATGTTATAAACACCTATTGTTCTGTATTTGTTCACTATCTCAGCATCCTGCTCATCCTGCTTGTCATAATCTTGACAATATACATCCTTTACCAACTTGATTTTTTTTGTGAGTATTTCCAGATTTATCTTTTCTGAGCATCATTTTTTTTAAAGAAATTGGGTTTAAGTAACTTGCTCAAGGTTACATGGCCAGTTATTTCTGGGTGTGGTGCTAAATATCTGAGTCCAGATTCTATCCAAGTTGATCCTGACTCGGGGGCTGGTGCTCTTACTCACTGTGCTACCTGGCCACCCCTTCTGAGCATCATTTGATCTCACTGATGAGGCCCTGTAGTATTCCAGGTTTTGATTCAATCAATGCATTGTTGTCAAAAAAGAGAACCAGCAGAATTCATCATGTTAGGTGATTTCTTTTTCATTTAAACTCTGTGAACAACATGTATCTTTTTGTTTCATCACTTGTGGCATTGGTGGCAATCAGAAAGGAAGGGAAGAAACAAGCATTTATTAACTGCCTATGTCCCAGGTACTCTGCTAAGCATTTGGAAAATACCTTATTTGATTATCACAACAACCCTGGAATATAGTCGTTATTATTCCCACTTTACAATTGAGCAAACTGGGAAGACAGAAGATACGTGACTTGCTTAGGGTTGCATAGCCAGTATATGAGACTTGATTTGAATTGAGTTCTTATTGACTCCAGACTCAGCATTCCACCCACTGTGATACTTAGAGGCCTTTAATATCAGAAGATCATTGAACAAAGTAATGTCTTTTTTTCTATCTATCAAGGAACCTTCTATAATCTTAACATATTCAAAGAAAAAATATTTTGTAGAAAAAATTTTAAAGTCTACTTTTAGGTGCATTACACAAAGTAGATGTTAATTAAATGTTTTAAAATAATTTTATTATTAAACATTGAGATCTTTCATTCTCTGATCCATTCAGATAATTATTATGATACCAGTTTTCAAAAGAAAGACTAGTGACACTGACTATAATTTTGGGCAAAATTATTGAATGTATTGGTATAAAGTTAAGGATTATTTCATTATAATAGATACTAAGTAGTTGGCATTATTCCCCATTGCCTCTATCATAAAATACAAGGTTCTTAGCTTGTTTTTTAAAACAAATTTTCATTTGTTTCTTTTGCTTTCACATCACCCAGATTTCTTCCAGTTTCCTTAAAAGTTAAAACAACAATTGAAAAATGGTTCAGGCATTTCAATCATGTCTGACTCTTTGTGACCCCATTTTTTATTTTTTTGATGAAGATACTAGAATGGTTTGTCATTTCCTTCTCCAGTTCACTTCACATATGAAAAACTGAAGTAAAAAGGAATAAGTGACTTGCCCAGGGTCACACAACTACTGTCTGAGGCCAGATTTGAACTCAGGAAGCTGATTCTTCCTTACTCCAAGCTCAGCACTCTCTGCCATGTAGCTACCCCTTCCCTCACACTATTCCTTCCTAAAGGACCACTTCCTATAGCAAATATTTTAAAGGAAAAAAATGAAAAAGAGAAAAATAAACAAAACTGAATAACATGAAAATATATACAATATTTCACGCCGATTTCTACCTTTCCATAGAATAGGGTGGGGTCATTTTCTCATAGCTCATTTGAAGCTATGTTTCTTCTTTGAAATTTTGTAGCATTCATTTTTGCTTGTTTTGTGGAAGCTATAGTTAGTATGTATATTGATATTTTGCTTCTGCTTTTTTTAAACTGTACATCACTTTATGTAAGTTTTTTTTTCTTTAGTGCATGAGAAATGATTCATTTGAACCCCTACTCTATTCCAATCGGTATTAATCAGTTAATATATAATTAAACCATATAGGGATAATTAAATGAGATAGTTTCTAGAATAGGCCTTTATAATTTGCTTCAAACTTTAATGTAATGTTTATTACTTGTTAACCAGTTATGAAGATCACTTGCACAATCACAAGAATGCTGACAGAGATATCTCCATACGGTTTTACGCAAATTCCGTGTCCAAGCCCAGCATGGGTGGGGGTGACTTGATGCTTTGCAAAGTCTCCCAACTTATTTTTTAACCTCTGGATCATTCTCTCTTGTCCAATATCAGTGTTTGACCATATTATGACCATCTTTTGACCACTTAGTGGAGACGCCTCATGCTTCAAGCAGCTTGTGGACACCTTCCCCACTCCGCCCCCCCTCCCTGATGTGCCATTTTTGGCTATCAAGAGCAAAGTCTATCAACCAATGCAAATCTGTATTTTATCATGCCTCTTTTGCATAGTTGGGTATCAAATGCTATAAAAACAAGACATGGAAGAATGGGGCATCTCAGATTATGAGGAAGATCTGAGGTCTACTTCATTAGAGGGAACCATGGACTCTTCAATAAAGTGCCATTGGGCTCAGAGCTCAATCTCCGTGGTTTTTCTTGGAGATTGGGCAATTACAATCCTCACAAATATTCAATGCACTCATAATTTCTAAGAACACATTAATATTCCTTTACTTTCATTTATTGCAATGAATTTTTCCATTGCTCATTCAAAGCACTTACTTTATTTCTTATTCTTTGCTCTACTATAAAAATATTGTTTTAAACATTTTAGTGTATAAATATTTGTTCTTATCAATGCCCCTCCTTGACTTATATGCCTCAGTAGAATCTCTGAGGAAAAAGGGTAGCTATATAGTCATTTATTTTTCACAATTAGAAATTCTTTTCCAAAATAATTGCTACAGTTCCATTAACAATGTAGTAGTTTTCCTTCCTCACCCTCCCAGCTCCCCCCACTATAACATTCCCATCTTTTGTTGAATTTACCAATGTGATGGATATATGGTGAAATATTAGTTATTTTTATTTTTAGTAATTTGGAACATTCTTCTATATTGTTATTAAGAATTTGCAAAATATATTTATGTGCATGTCTATTTGTATGTATATATGTATGTACACACACATATATACATATGTGTATATATGTATTTGAGAGATGCTTGTTCACTCCTAGTATTTGTCAAATGCAACACTGAAGTTCAGGTCTTTCTTCTTCACTCTATATTCAGATTTCTTTCAACTGCTCTGGGATACCTCTTATGTGTTTGAAACTTTATGATAATTCTCTTTATCTTTCAAGGTTTTAAAATTTATTTTAAATTTAAATACAGGGGAAGCTAGGTGGTGCAGTGAATAGAGCACTGGCCCTGGAGTCAAGAGGACCTGATTTCAAATCCAGCCTCAGAAATTGACTCTTACTAGCTGTGCTACCTTGGGCATGTCACTTAACCTCAATTGCCTTGCCTTCCCCACTCCTCCCCCCCCCAAAAAAAAAAAAACAAAAACAAATAAAGGAAACTTAAATACAAAGTAAGAAAAGAAAAACATTGTCATGTACACAGCAGAACATGAGAGTATTCAATATAAAGCAATACATTTCCATTTCAAGAAAATCTATTTAATAAATACTGCACATTATTTTCAAAGCTGTCCATCTTTTTCTTTGCTTCCTTGTAGGTTTTCTTGTTTCCTCTACTGTGTACTTTTTACTTAATTTTCCTTCCATATGTGTGTATGTATATATGTATGTGTGTATGCATATATACACAGATATATGTGTGCTCATATATACATAGGTAGCCATAAACATATGCATATATACTCAAATATACACATATATGTAAGACCACATTATGTTTATTTCCACATTTCATGCTTTATAATTATTGTCAAAGACCATAATATTGTCACCTGAACTACAAAACTGACCTTTTCCCCCCAAGCTTCTTATGTAAGAGATTGATACCTCATGAACTTTCAAAATCACACAATGTGTTTTTTGCCTTTTACTTGAAATGTTGTGTCCTCAGACAGTCACAAAATTACATTTTAATTTTTTTCATGAAGAGTATACTTACATATAAGTCAGGCAACAGTAAATTGAAAACATGTTCAGCTTCTAACTAGTTGGGGGAGAGGAAAAACTCCAGAGTATAAAACTTTTTTTTTCTAGTTCTGATCTATTCTTCCTTATTTTTCACAAATCACTACTACTGTAATGACATTTAACAGGAGGGATTGTATCCAACTGAGGTAGTAACTAAGCACTCTGTGCCATAGCCTGAAACCAAGCAGTATATTCTTTTTTTTTTAATTCCTCTCATACTTAAAGTGAATTGTATGTTGAGGATTTGGTCTCTGTGTTCTTCAACAAGAGTTAGAACTTACCACTGCCACTCTTTGCTTGGAAAAAGAACGTACCTGGAAGTGGTGAGTTTGGTTCCCCCATCAGGAGAGAAATCCACAAGTTTTCCAGGGGCCTAGAAATGGGATAGAAACAGAAGTGCTTCTTTATCCTAGACTAATATTTATATTTATGAATTTGGAGAAGGATCCCCGCTTTGGAGCCACATGCTAATTTCTTTTTATTTTTCCATTTTTAAAGTTTGGACTACTCTTCTAACATCTATCCTTTCTGATTAGATCAGCCCTTCACTGAATGCTTTAATGCTGGCACTGGATATATTAAAACTGAGATCAAAGAACTAGGAGCATTAGAAGAAATTGAGAAACATTATATTTTTGCCTCTAAATTTTCAATGCGTCCTATATATTGTTCTGATTTCTAATGTGGTGGCTCAATCAAATCATCCTTTTAGATGTCTAAGTTCTTCATTCTTATGACAAGGAACAGGAAGAAATCATATAGAGCTTTAGCAACGATTGCAAAATGGTCCTTTTTTTTTTTTTTAAAGGTATTTGTTAAACCACATTATTCCCAAGGAGAGCAAGCAAATAAGGTTTGTCAGAAATTGGAACAATCCTCATTCAGCAGGAAATGTATACCAAGT
Organism: Petaurus breviceps papuanus; assembly: GCF_028583685.1. Taxonomy (NCBI): domain Eukaryota; kingdom Metazoa; phylum Chordata; class Mammalia; order Diprotodontia; family Petauridae; genus Petaurus; species Petaurus breviceps. The sequence goes on along the minus strand of NW_027186315.1, from coordinate 1,485,591 downwards.
CTGGATTCCACTGTAATCAGATAAGGATTCTGGCCTAATTAGATCAGCATAATTACATTCAGTGTTTCATAGGGAGAATAGAAATGTACACATACAGGATTTAGTCTCCCCTCCTTGCCCTTAGTCACAGCAATAGAAATCTATATTACAGAAATTTTTATCCAGGCCTGTCAGTTCTGAAGGAAGCTTCTTTTCCCTTGAGCAGCCTCAAAATTAACTTTGCTAATGAACTACTTGCAATTTCAAGGAAAAGAAAACTGTATTCTTATGTGTCAGGATTCATTCCTTTCTCCAGCATACCAATACATTAAAAGAATCACATTTGAAGAGTGAACCATTGCACATCAGAGATCCAACAATTTTGGGTTAAACAGTGTCACATAGGGACACTACCTGTTAGCATGGATTTTATCAGATACCAAGGGGGAAAAACTGTTCAATCCAGATTACATGACCTGAATACACTGATAGACATTTTAAAAGGAAAATAAAGTATGAAATTTAATTAAATCTTCCCAGTAACCTACATTTCATACCCAAGAGCTAAATGACTTACTGATTATTCCCCAGTTTCAAAAATGTCTAGGAAAAAAGTCCATTTTATTATCTCACCCTACCCCCATCACCATATCTTGAGTTATGAGGTATGAATAAAGGATTTAAAGATAACCTATAGGTAATATCAAATACCTGTTAAACTACATACTAAGTCATATAAAGGATGAAATAAAATTCTCTGAGTGATACATAGAGCATCTTATTATTTCATTGGAATTGAATTTGATTCTTCTAATTAAGAAACGTTTAAAATATCCAAGATCTCTGAAAACACAAAGATGAAATGCAGAAATCTGGGCTTGGGGCTAGAAGGAATTGGATTTAAATATGAATCCTTCATACTTTACAGTTCAATGACCAGGAGAAATTGCTTAGACTCTCTTTTTCAGTTGTATTCAATTCTTTGTGATCCCATTTGGTGTTTTCTTGGCTGAGATACTAGAGTGGTTTGCCATTTCTTTCTCCAGTTCATTTGGCAGATGAGGAAATGAGGCAAATAGGGTTAAGTGACCTGCCCAGGGTCACACAGCTAGTAATTGTCAGAGGCCAGATTTGAACATAAGAAGATGAGGACTATCTTTTTCCTCACTTTGCCTGCTTTCCTTCACCATCCCATATCCCATCCCATGCTGTTTGCCTTCTGTACCCCTTTCTCTTCTTGCTTTTTTACTTTCTGGGAATGTTCTCCCCTACATCCTCTGTGTTTAATTAAACTGTGATTGCAGTCTCGCTTCCTGTTGCTATAGTGGTCTTTCCTGGACATTTATCTAAAGGCATACTTGCCCAATTCCATAAATTAATTATCAATTCAAATGTAAGTATGTGTATTGGTACATATTCATTGTGCATCTGGATTATGGATGTCTATATGTTTTAAATCAGTAAACTGAATGTCCCAGAGTTTTAAATGATTTAACAAAAATCAGCAAATCAGTGACAAAATTGGAAATAGAGCATGAGTTTCCTAGTGAGTGTCCTTTTAATAGCACCATTTAGATTGAACATATCTTTATTATATAAATCTCAAACTTTGTGACTTAAAAGTGAGGTTTCATTTCAATGGTCCATTTATTTTACTTTCACTTCTGATTCATTTTGTTTAAGCAGTTGCAGCTTGACTGTTTTAGTACAGCTCCTATTTCCAAGTGATATACTATATAGTAGGTACTTTTATTTTTTTTCCTACTGATTAGCTTAATAGTGATTTTGGTACTTAATTATCATTCAGTGTAGATTCTCATATCAGCTTCCTAGATTTTTTATTCCTTAAACCCACATCTCTTTCAGTTACAAACCAGTATCCCTTGTCTTAACAATTTTTTTTCCATTACTCTCAATTGTTCTTTTTTCATCAAAGTGCTTTTATGCCATTCCTTAGGCAGTAAGTGAAGTTAGCAGTATTTAAATGCATATAAACATGGTTTTACTGTTCTATTACATTCTCACTAGTCCTTTCCATACTTTCGACTGTCATTGAATGAATTTTTTATTAGAAAAAATCAGAAATTTGAATAAATAAGTTGTTGTGGTCCTTCATTTTGAAAGAGGACCATTGCATCAGGGAAATGATGCCATGACTTGATGAGTGAGGGAGGATTGTGCAAGGTCACTACCCTCACTTTCTCCTCCAGACCCATCTGGGTCCAGTGACCAGATATTCATCAGGATGACTTGTGATGACTCAGGATGCAATGGATAGATTTTTGGGCTTAGATTTAGGGAGACCTTGATTAAAACCCTCCCTCTGATAATCATCAACTGTATGCCCATGGGAACTCACTCAATCTCAGGAATCCTTAGTTTTACTCAAGTGAGAAATCAAGGTGTTATTATGTATATCACATATACCAGAGGAATTGTGAAACTCAGCTTTATTAAATGAGTTACTATTATTAACACATTTTTCATTTAATTTAATAGTCATCGGTAATGGTTTTGAAAGATAGAGGACAACATTTCTTTTTTCAGTTATGACAAGGAACTCATTCAAGATAGGAGACAGAGCCTAGGCCAGGGGGATATGAATGAATCTGTTAAACTATTTAAACCTTTGTCTAAGAATCTCTTTCTCTTTCTCCATGGAATAAAGTGTCTTAAAAATCTGAATCAATCATTCTCTTAAGTTGATCTAGGTCTTCAATATTAAGACAGTGAAAAGTAATTTATGGATTTTGCACTTAATTAGACCACCCAAATGTGGGGCAACCAAATGGTAGATAGCAGGGATCTGCTTCTCATAGAAGACACCCTATTACTTGACTAGGAGTAACCTCTTTTGATTGTCTAAGTTACTAAAACAGACTATATCTACAAACCAAACAGACTGTTATAGAGTTAGTCTCTCTTTCCAGCTGTGTGCAGGGGGAAACAATTTTGTCCACCCATGGTATGAGAAGCAGGAGGTGAGTTGGTTGGGGAGGGAGACCATCTCCTCCCTCTCATATTTAGGTACTGTGTCCCTGAGAATTAGATTTGGGGTTGTAATCTGTTTAATTTCTTCTTTTCAGTTTTAGACATAAGTGGTAGAATCTCTGAACCCAAGTTCTTGCTGTGATCATTTTTGGGACCAGGATTCCAGACCAAATGTTGCTTCTAGTTCATCAAGGAAACCATGTTAAATCAGGGTCATAGGACATAAGTCTATGAGCACTTTGAATTTGGAAATTGGTGAAACTGATGTTATATAAGAAACAGTTTATGAACCTAATGCTCCATTTCCCTCCAAAAGCCTAGATGTTAAAAGGAAGAATCATGCTATCTGTGATAGTAATGGCAATTAAAGATTCCCCTGTATTGGCTTGGTTTTCAAATAGATTGTGTTAAAACCCAAGGCTTGTTAATCCCACCTGTGGGATGGACTTGTTGATGTGAAAAGAAAGTCCTGAACTGGGAGGAGCTGGTGACATAGATTTGGAGAGAGAAGAGAGAGGCAGAAGACCTTTTTGGAAGCAGCACCTCGTGGAGAGAGAGAGACTAAGAGAATTGCTGGTGGCCGCTTTGAATTGCCCTGGACGTTTGAGACCTGCCCCCTGAGCTGCCAAGGACTGAGGAGACATGGCTGTTTTGCTGGTACTTTGTCTGTCTGTTTTGATGTTGTTTTGCCAGATTTGTCCACTGGTGAAAGATAGTCCTGTTGTTGAAGAAGTCCTGGAACCTGGCTTTTGGTTGAGAAGCCCTGAGACTGTCCTGCAGACAGAGAGTGAATACTGTCCACTGATGAAGGACAGTGCTGTTGTTGCAGGGGTCTGGAGACTGTCCTGCAGACAGAATGAATACTGTCCACTGGTGAAGGACAGTGCTGTTGTTGCAGGGGTCTGGGAACCTTTCTGTTGGTTCAGAAGTCCTGAAGAAGGATTTTCTTGTTGTATGTTTACAGAAATCCTGGGAGAGGGTTTTGCTAATGTTTCCAGGGGTTCTAGGACTGTTCTACAGACAGAGGATGAATTAGTGAAGAGACTGGCAAGGTATCTTGTGGCCTTGCTAAGCCTTGTCTCCCCAGGAACTAAGATTGCTGAGAACTTGCCTCGTGTCAAGATGAAGAAAAGACCTCCATTTGGGTATTAAGTGCTGAGCTTAAACTTGATGTAACTCTGGGGTAGATTCAATTGTGATCCAGGGGTGGGGAACTTTTGACCTTTTTGTGTTCTATGGTTGAGCAAATGAATGTATTTTACTTATGTTTGGAAACTAATCTCCATTTGAGAAGAGGGGCTTTGTGGTGGATTAAATGAAGGTATAGCCTAGGGGTGGAGAAGTATTTAGAACAGGGACTTTGTAATTGATTGAATGATTGGAAGGTCCTGGGGTGGGGTAGTACTTGGAGATTATTTAATCACACTTAGTAAATGCTATATTTTGAATGATGTCATGTTTTGATATTCTCTGTTCTTGCTTGGTCACTGAATAAAATGGAGAACACCTATGTTGGTATTTTGAACCTGGGAAGTTGCCTTTCCTTGGCATTACATTACACTATCCCATTTGTTATTGTTGTGGAGAGCGTGTGTATAGGGGACCTCTAAAATAATGCTATCAGTTCAAGTTTGAATCAGTGGTAGAGTCTGAACACTTGCAGACCTTCTGATGGTAGCAGAGAACTTTGATTTGAGTGAGGGAGGACTGTGCAGTCTGCAGCCACTTTTTCTCCTCCAGAACCATCTGGGTCCAGTAGCCAGATGTCAAGTAGGATGACTGGAGATGGCGTAGGATGCAGTGGGAGACATAGGCTCTTTTAAGCTAAGATCTTTTCAAGTTCTCACTTTGAGTGAGGTGATGCCCATTTAGTGAATAGGTCTCTTTAAGAAGTGAGTCAAGAATGGCCCCTTTAATTTAAAAAAAAAATCAAACTCAGAAGGGAAGCCCCTCAGGGTTTCTTGGAAAAGGCAATCTATTACTATTTACATTAACTCTGAGCCAGAAGGGCCCCAAAACTATCCATCAACTGGTGTTTGGGGAGGGACCTATTGGTGTCCAATCTATGAAATCCAGAGTGAATTGGATTTAAGGTTTATTCTTCAAGAAATAAATCTAGCCAGTAAGACCACAGTTAACTAGGTAGCTTTTGGTCATCAAAATTTATCTTCCTTAGAGTAGAACACACTTAGGAAAGGGGAAAGGAGAAGACAAGAGAAGATCAGATGAGTTGCCCAAGTTGAACTGGCTAGGTGGGTTCCCATTCAGGAATCTCAGACTACTTACAGGTTGTGGTTTTTCTTTCATTCTCATAAAGGACCATGGCAGGGGCTGAGCTAAGATGGTGGAATAACAGCAAGGACTTGCTTGAGCTCTCCCCCAAAACCCTTCAAATATCTACAAAAAATTACTCTAAACAAATTCTAGAGCAGCAGAACCCACAAAAAAGAAAGAGTGAAACAGATTTCCAGCCCACAACAACCTGAAAGGTCAACAGGAAATATCTGTGGCACCAGGCTGAGAGAGGGACTCAGTTCAGCACAGACCAGATCCTAGCAAATGAAGACTAGGTTTCAGGATGCTTTGTTGGCTTCCAGACTTCTCAATGAACAAATGCCAAAGACAATTTAGGTCAGTGGGAAAGGTCTGTCAGACCTGAGTGAGAGGAACACAAACAAATTCTGCCCCCAACACAACCATAGGACAGCAGTGGCAGCAATAGAGGCTTCAGCAGCAGAAGCAGTGAAAGCAGAGGCAGAGCTACTTCCAGAGCTTTTAGCCCACAGAAAGTAACAGGATCAAACAACTGATCAGAAAGAGATTAAGGGGATCTCTTTCCTGGCATTGAGCCAGGATTTTATTGCTTTGCTCATACTTGGAGCTGGGTCACAGTCCTGGGTGGTGGTTCTGGGGAAGGAGGAGCACTGGAATAGCAGAGCTTGTGACATCAGTGTAGAGGGAACCCTCTTCACAGTTCGAAGGCAGAAAAGAGTGCTTGTGGTCACTCACTGACTAGAATAGAGGTCAGGAGAGGAGTAAACAGCTCTCCTTAGATTATACCACCTTAGAAGAACTGAAAACTTACAGGTACCTAAAAGTATCTCTGAAAACAGCTGCCCCAAACCCCTGAAGCTTGATAGAGCATACCTTTTACACTGAAAGCAGAGCCCTACGTTAAGAGTTAAAAAGTGAAGCAATTGGCTAGGAAAGTGAGCGACAGGGGGGAAAGGCTCAGACTATAGAATTTTACTTTGGTGACAAGGAAGATTAAAATATACATTCAGAAGAAGACAATAAAGTCAAAGCTACTACATCCAAAATCTTCAAGAAAAATATGAATTGGTCTCAGGAAATGGAAAAACTGAAAAAGAATTTTGAAAATTAAGTAAGAGAAGTAGAGGAAAAATTGGGAAGAGAAATGAGAGTGATGCAAGAAAATCATGAAAAATAAGCCAACAGGGGCAGCCAGGTAGCACAGCGAATAAGAGCACCAGCTCCAGTGTTGAGAAGACCTGGAGATCAGATCCCAGGCTCAGACACTAAGCACCCACCCAGACACACCTGGCCATGTAACCTTGAGGAAGTTACTTAACCCCAATTGCTTAGGGGTGGCCAGGTGGCTCAGCGAGTAAGAGCACCGGCTCCAGTGTTGGGATGACCTGGATCAAATCCGGGCTCAGATAATCAGCACCACACCCAGAAATAACTGGCCATGTAACCTTGAGCAAGTTACTTAACCCCGATTGCGAAAGAAAGGAAGAAAGGAAGAAAGGAAGAAAGAAAGAAAGAAAGAAAGAAAGAAAGAAAGAAAGAAAGAAAG
>NW_027186315.1:1469830-1478791 GCF_028583685.1 Petaurus breviceps papuanus | reverse complement strand
AAGAAAGAAAGAAAGAAAGAAAGAAAGAAAGAAAGAAAGAAAGAAAAAGAAAGAAAGAAAGAAAGAAAGAAAGAAAGAAAGAAAGAAAGAAAGAAAGAAACAAAGAAACAAAGAAACAAAGAAACAAAGAAAAAGATGAGTGATTCTGGTGGTCTGTTTGGTCACTGCCAGTGGTTTTTTTCTCTTCAAAGACTGAGAGAAATTCTGAAAAGTTTATTTTCAATAACTTTCCCTCCCCATGTTCCTCTGCAAAAGTAGTTACAGACTCCTCCTGTTTTTATCTAAGGCATTTGCTGATATTGCTGCAAATACAGTCAACTAGATTATGATTTGAGTAATCCTCCAAGGAAGTTCTCCTGAGTTGATGCAACATTTGGATTTAAAGACTACTGCAGAAAGGCAAGATTCTCATCTGTCACTGCTGTGCTTTGAGGACAAGGGGAGTATAGGGGTAGTGGGGAAGAGAGATAAATGGCATTGGGGGTCTACCCTGTGACTTCAACTTCTGTTGGTTGAAGTCTTGCATTATATTTAACTTGAACTTTGTCAGTCAAGTGCTTATCGTTATGTGCTTATCAGTTGAGTAAATGAGTGTATATGTATTTCAACATGTATGCACACATACATACACTTGCCTTGCTTGTTTTGGGCCACTTATATTCATAAATTTGGACTGTGAGGTTTGGATGCCTTTTTAAAAATCAGTCCCAAAAGGAAATTAGGAAGAGTGGATCAGGTTATTCATCTTTAAAATCAATGGGCAAACTTGAATATCTTGCTTTTTTGCAATTAAAATATCTTAATTCCTTCCAGTTATATGTAAAGATGATTTTCAACATTGATTTTTGTAAGATTTTGAGTTCCAAATTTTTCTCCCTCCCTGCCTTCTTTTCCCTCTCCCAAAGACACCAAACAATCTGATATAGGTTATGCATCTACATTCATGCTAAACATATTTCCATAGTAGCCATGTTATGAAAGAATAATCAGAACAAAAGGGAAAAACCATGATAAAGAAAAAAATTAAAATGTTAAAATAGTATGCTTTCATCTGCATTCAAACTCCATAGTTCTTTTTCTTGACATGGATAGCTTTTTCTATCAGTCTTTTAAAATTGTCTTAGATCACTGGAAAGAGTTAAGTCTATCATAGTTGACCATCATACAATGTTACTGTTACTCTGCATAATGTGCTTCTCATTCAGTTGTGGAGGAATTAGTATTACCTCTCAGTTCCCAGAAGAACTTTGTACTATCATAATCTTTAAGCTGGGAGGAAAAGTTGAGTCATGCCCAGATGATTTGAATAAATCATCAGATGCATAATGTGCTTCTCATTCTGCTCATGTCACTCAGCATCAGTTCATGTACATCTTTGTTCTGAAATCTGTCCGTTCATCTTTTATTGTAGCACAATAGTATTGTGTTCCACTGTACTATAGGAAATGATGAGCAGGATCCTGTCAGAGAAACCTGGAAAGACTAATATGAGCTCATGCAAAGAGAAATGTACCGTGTACAAAGTAACAGTAATATTATAGACTGATAAGTTGTAAATCACCTAGCTATTCTCAGTAAGACAAAGATTCTAGACAACTCTAAAGGACTTATGATGAAAAATTTTATCCAAAGCAAGAAAAGAACTGATGATGTCTGAATGCAGATTGAAGCATACTTTGTTAAACTTTATTTTTCTTAAAGACTTTTTATCTGTGTTTTCTTTCACAACATGACTATCATAAAAGATATAAAAGAGTTTCGCATTACTACAAAAAATAATTCAGCTGTAGAAGGGATCTTAGTGGCCACCTAATTTAGTCCAAATTTGAACTGGAGCTATTTGTCAAACATATCTAATGTAATATAAAGCATTATGTAAAATGTAGGATATAATATTATGTAATATATTATCCAAAATAAAAAAATATTTATACTAAAAGCATAGTATTCCATTACATTCATATAGCACAAATTATTCAGACATTCCCCAATTGACGGGCATGCCCTTGATCTCTAATTGTTTGCCACCACATATAAGTTACTATAAATATTTTTGTGCATGTAGACCCTTTCCCCCCTTTTTTAATGATCTCTCTAGAATACAGACCTAGTAGTAGAATGGCTGGATCAAAGGGTATCTATCTATCTATCTATCTATCTATCTATCTATCTATCTATCTATCTATCTATCTATCTATCTATCTATCTATCTTTCTTTCTATCTCTTCCAACTTCCCTAATACAGAGAAAGGTCTCATGAGTTACACTTATCATCTTTCTATGTAGGAATGCAAACAGTTCAACTTTAATAAATCCCTTATTAATTCTCTTTCCTATTTACTTTTTCATGCTTTTCTTGAATCTTGTATTTGAAAATCAAACTTTCTATTAAACTCTGGTCTTTTTAGAAAGAATGCTTGAAAATCCTCTGTTTCACTGGATGTTTATTCGCCCCCCTCCCAGAAAGTATTAGACTCAGTTTTGCTAGGTAAGTGATTCTTTGTTTTAATCCTAGCTCCTCTGGCCTCTGGAACATCATATCCTAAGCCCTTTGATCCTTTAATGCAGAAGCTCCTATGTCTTGTGTTATTCTGGTTGTATGTCCACAATGATTAAATTGTTTCTTTCTGGTTGCTTGTACTATTTTCTCCTTGATCTGGGGACTCTGGAATTTGGCTACAGTATTCCTAGGAGTTTTCCTTTTGGGATCTCTTTCAAAAGGTGATTGATTAATTCTTACAATTTCTATTTTATCCTCTAGTTCTGGAATATTAGGCAGTTTTCCTTGATAATTTAATGAAAGATGATGCCCAGGCTTTTATTTTGTTCATGGCTTTCAAGTAGTCTGATAATTTTAAAAATATTTCTCCTGGATCTATTTTCCAGGTCAGTGTTTTTTTCCAACAAGATATTTCACACTGTCTTCTATTTTTTTTTTTCATTCTTTTGGTTCTGTTTTATAATTTCTTGATTTCTCATAAAGTCATTAGCTTCCATTTGCTCCATTCTAATTTTAAGGAATTATTTTCATTAGAGAGCTTTTGGATCTTCTTTTCCATTTGTCCCATTCTGCTTTTTAAGGCATTCTTCTCCTCATTGGCTTTTTTGACCTTTTTTGCCATTTGGATTAGTCTATTTTTTACAAAAATAAATTTATCTATTTATTTACTTTTAGTAATCACACACCCCCTCCACTCTTCCCCCTATGGTAGCATGCAACTCAATATAGATTCTATAGATGCCTTATCATTAAACATTATTCAAGTTGTAAAGAAGAATTATAACCAATGGAATAAATGAGAAAGAAGGAACCAAACAAAGCAAAAAGAGAGAGAGAGCAAGTAGTTTGCTTCAATATGCCTTCAGAGTCTGCAGTTCTTTCTCTAGATATGGATAACCTCTTCCATCATGAGTCTTTTGGAGTTGTCTTATAGCATGACATTCTTTTGTTTTGTTTTGTTTTTTTTTAAGTAATCGGGATTAAGTAACTTACTCAAGGTTACACGGCCAGTTATTTCTGGGTGTGGTGCTGAGTATCTGAGCCTGGATTTGATCCCCAGGTCATCCTGATACTGGGGCTGATGATCTTACTTGCCGAGTCACCTGGCCACCCCTAAGCAACTGGGGTTAAGTGACTTGCTCAAGGTTACACATCCAGGTGTTTCTGGGTGGGTGCTAAGTGTCTGAGCCAGGATTTGATCCCCAGTTCAGCCCGACACTGGGGCCGGTGATCTTACTCGCTGTACTACCTGGCCGCCCCATAGCATTACATTGTTAAGAGGAGTTATATCAATCAAAGATAGTCATCACAGGTACAATGCATCTGTAATTGTGTATAATGTTTTCTTGATTCAGTCACCCTCACTCAGCATCAGTTTATAGAAGATTTTCCAGGTTATTAAAGTCTGTCTGTTCTTCATTTCTTATAGCACAATAGTATTCCATTACCTTCATATACCACAACTTGTTTAGCCATTCCCCAATTGATGGGCATCCCCTTGATTTCCAATTCTTTGATGACACAAAAAAAGCTGTTATGAATAACTTTGTACATACGGGACCTTTTCCCTCTTCTATGATGTCTTTGAGCATGATATATTTAATTTTTCTGCCTTTCTGCACTAAATTGTGAGGTTTTTATGCCTTAGTATATGGTCATTTTTTTTGTGTATGTGTCATGTAACACTGAGAAGAAGGCATATTCCTTTTTATCCCCATTCAATTTTCTCCAGAGGTCTATCATATCTGCCTTTTCTAAAATGCTATTCACCTTCTTAACCTTTTTTTGGTTAATTTTGTGGTTATATTTAGCAAATTTAGAGAGGGGGAGATTGAGGTTCCCCACTAGTATAATTTTGTGATCTATTTCTTCCTCTAACTCCCTTAACTTCTTCTCTAGTAATCTGGATGCTTTACTGCTTGGTGTATATATGTTTAGTAATGATAATGTTTCATTGTCAATACTGCCTTTTACCAGGATATAGTTTTCTTCCTTATATCTTTTATTTAGGTCTATTTTTGCTTTTGCTTTATCTGAGATAAGGATTGCTATTATGATCTCTTTCAGGAGGTCTTCAATGGATTCTTGTAATGACTAATTTATCCTTGAGTTCTAGGATATTAGGGCAGTTTTCCTCAATCGCTTGAAAGATTCTTGAAAAAAGCCCCTTTTTTAATAATCGTGACACTCAAGAAATTTAACAATTCTTAAATTATCTCTCCTTGACCTAATTTCTGGGTCAGTTATTTTTTTTTCAGTAATGTATTTTTCGTTTTGTTCTATTTTTTCATTCTTTTTAATTTGTTTGACTGATTCTTGATGTTTCATAGATTCATTAGCTTCCAGTTGCCCATTTCTAAATTTTAAGGAATTATTTTCTTCAGTTAGGTTGTCTACCTCTTTTTAATTTTGTCAATTCTATTTCTAAGGAGTATTTTTTTTCTTTTCTGGATTTTTTCCCCATTTGGGCACATTTATTTTTTGAGGAGTTGTTTTCTTTATTAAAATTTTGTTCTTTTTTTCAAGTTGTTGATTCTTTTTTCATAATCCTCCTGAGTAACTCTTATTTATTTTTGCAATTTTTCTTCTACCTTCCTCACATTATTTTTAATTCCTTTTTTGAGCCCTTCCATGAGGACCTTTTGTGCTTAAGACCAATTCATATTCCCCTTTGAGTCATCGTATATTGACATTTTTTCCAATTTGTATTTGGATATTTCCTGTCACCCTAGTAGCTTTATGTCATCAGGGATCTTTTTGTTATTTTGGTTATTTTTTAAATTTGAGTTCTGCTCCTGGGTCACAGGGGCCACTGTCTTAAGTTTCTTAAACTGGGGGGAGAGAGGCCTGGTCACTGTCTTTCCAGTGTATTTCCACAGGTGCTTGTGGTTTGCCCACTGCACTTGGGTGACCCATCTTAGTTGCACCTGTTGTGCTGGGACTGGTTATTTGCCTTGTGTGCTGAGGCTGGTGGCCTCACAGCTGGCTTGATGTGCTGCCAGCCAAATGAACCAGGACTGAGGAGGCTTGGTTGCTGACCTCTGCCATGGCTAAGAGTCTCCTGCTGGTTTGCCTGGACATTGTCTGCTCTGGGCTATGCTCCTCTTTTACTTTCTCTCAAGTGAGAAAGACCTTTTCTGAAGTTGTTCTAAATTATCGTAAGGTGGAAAGTTATTTCACTCTGTCTTTTTGTGGGTTCTGTCACCCCAGAATCTGTTTGGAGGCTTGATTTAACATTGTTTCTGAGGGGAATTGCGCAGTGCTTTTACAACTTCCAGGCTTCTCTCGGCTATTTTAAACATGAATATTTTTAAGTTTTCTTATAGGTCAAAATCATACAGGTATCACTGGGTACGTTTTTACTATTTAATATTAAATTTGTAATTGACATCCTTTATTCTTTATTTAAATTTATTAATGTAATAAATGATAGATTTTGAACTGAATAAATCTACTTAGTCTATTAGCTTTTGTTGAGATAACTTTACACATCTTTTTCTGGTCTGTTTTATTTTTGTCCCTCCTCTTCACTCCCCAACCACCATTTATGTTTTCCAAACCTGATCTTTATCAGTTTCTTTATCATCTGACTATTTAGTTATTTACAATTTAAAATAAATTTATTGGACAAAATATGAATGTTCTTTGCATAGTACACTGACATTTTCGATTTCTTGCAATTTGGTATAAATTTTCTAACTTCAACTTTTTACTACTGTAGTATTTAACAATTAAAATAAGACTCAATTAGCCAAGCATTTGAAGAAACTAAAGCAATATGGGGAAAATTAAAAGAAATACTTAGTCTCCTCTCCATTTCAACTTTTGTATCCCTTCTATGTTGGTACAATTGAGGTATCAACAATCTAATATTCTGGAATTGAATTTCACATAAGATATATATATATATATATATATATATATATATATATATATATATATGTGTGTGTGTGTGTGTGTGTGTGTGTGTGTGTGTGTGTGTGTGTGTGTAAAGTGTGAATACATATGCATTACACAATGTCTCTAATGAGTTTAGGTGATTTTTAACATATACACTTATATAAATATATATGTATATATATATAAACTTATGTACATATGTATTTATATGTATGTATATTATATATGTACTTATCTCAATAAACAAATAGCCTTATCTTTTCAAAGTAGTCTAAGCACTTCAGGCAACCAGTTTTGTTGACTGACTCTCCTATGTTATGGTGACAGAATTATTTTTGTCAGCTGAACAGATAAGGGTTTTTGGCAAAAAAATCATTTTCTTGATAGATTGTTATTTTTTTGTGACAAAATGTGCTTAGCTGACAATATACATCAAGGTTTCTGACAAAATGAATTCTGTATGAATGGCTTCATAGTCAACACAATGAATTACATCTACAGAAGTATGGGGATTTAGTGTCGAACAACTCTCTATCTATGCAGAACTAATCACCATTCTTCAAAATAATATTATTGAAGCACAATTTTATATACTAACAGAACTGCCAGCCTTCTCATTATAATACCTACTTTTAAGAATTGTGTAACTTTGCTAGAAATATTTTCCTACAAATCTTTACTCATAAAAGTTGATCCTGAGCATAAGAACCTGGATTTTTTTTTTGTTTTATTAGAAATATTGCCTGCATTTTACTTATTTCTCTTGGATTGTACCACACTAGCATGCCAGAAGATTTATTACTTTTGTAGAACTAAAATTATCTCAATACATTATTAGTAATGAGGATTTCTTTTATTGTTTTCATCAAAGATATCTCCTTTAGATTCATAGAGTTACTGCTAAAAGATACCATGGAGATCATCTATTTCAGTGCTCTAACTTTAGAGATGAGACAACTGAGGCCCATAAAGGTCAAGTGCCTTGCCTGAGATCACATAGGTCGTAAAGTATCAAACCTGAGATTAAACTCTAAGTTATTTTACTTCATACCCAATGTTCTTCCTCCATCTCATTTTGATTACTTGATACATGAATTAATGTTATTCTTCTGTTTGTTTTACAGAAAATAAATGATGTAAGATTCCTGGTTCTTTCATAATTCGAGGAGCTCCTATAGTACACACATACCATTTTAATTTCTCTCTTTTCAATCCATATAGTATGACAAATATGTCACTACTATAATAAAATATTGTAAAATTAGGAAGAGTCTCATTGTGCCAAACTTCAGCACCAAATCCAGATAAAAGATGAATGTTACCTGATGCAGAAACATTTCTTATGTAGTCGATATAAAATATGCTTGTGTCCTTTTCCCCTTTAAATTTGTCATCAAAAAAGGTTAGAAGTTTCCTTAAAGAATACCTGATACAACTTACTCCTTTTTTCTTTTTTACAAAAGGGGAAACTGAGGCCCAAGGAGTTTAATCAATTGATTAAAGGTCTGGTTCTCTGACTGCAAATTACATTGTATCAAGCTTCCTGAAATAAACTTCTAGTAGTAAAAGATTTTGCCCCATTTTTAAAAGGATAGAATATTGATAATAATATCTTTGTCAATGTTCAAAGGAATATCATAAAAATGGAAAAAAAAATCAGTATACTGGCAACTGTATACTTCATACTTTTATTTTAGGGGAATCTATCACTGTGAGAGAATTTTTTTTTCTGCCAATGAAGATCATAAGACTTATATACCACTAATCATCTTTAATTCTTGATCATGTCTTTCCATAAGTCTTTCATAGACCCAACACATGAAGGCTTTCTTTTGTTTTACTATGCTTCATCCTACTTAATAACTACCACACTTTGTTCCATACCTCTTTAGGTTATTAACAATTTAATTCTTGTGAGAAAATAATATTACATGACTATAGTATCAGCAATAAAATAATGTTTTTTGAAAAAACAACAGAAAGAGATAATCAACAGCAAAGAAATGTCTTCAATATGACTGTGTTGTTGAATACGACAGTACTCAAGACCTATAGTAACCTATGCAAAACATATATATTGATAGACCCATTCCAAGAGCTTTCCTTTCAGCTATATGTTTTAGCACTATTTAATTTTCTCTATAAGTAAGTACTTCCCTGTCCCTCTCACCTCATATCACATTTCTATGGATTTCACTGAGGAAGTTATATAGAATATTTTATTTAAAGCAGTTAATCAAATTTGAGCTACACAAGAATATTCCACAGAAATCAAACAGCCTTGTGGTTTGCCACCACAGTTGCCAAAGAATTTTGCCATTTTGACCTTATACTTCATTAGCCTTCTCAGCTTCTATGATCTTCACATTTTATCTCAATCACCCACAAAGATATTGTAATGGTAATTGAATTTGAACTGCACAGTTGGATGGATTTGTTGACATGATGAGAGGGGGCTGAACTGGGAGGAGCTGGTGCCATGTATAGGGAAAAGCCCAATTAGAGAGAGGCCAGAAGAACTTTCAGGAGCAGCTTCATTAAGGCAGAGAGAGAGAGAGAGA
>NW_027186315.1:1442481-1469820 GCF_028583685.1 Petaurus breviceps papuanus | reverse complement strand
AGAGAGAGAGAGAGAGAGAGAGAGAGAGAGAGAGAGAGAGAGAGAGTGCTGCCAGTCAGAGCTGCCTGGGACATCAGAAGGCCAGTTGGAGCTGCCCAGGACTTCTGAGGGGCCCCCAGGAGCTGCCAAGAACTGAGTAGGCATGACTGTGGTGCCAGTATTTTTTTCTGTCTCTTTTGATGTTACTTTAATTCATTTTTTGATAGAGGCCTCAAAACTTGTTGTTGGGTCTAGGTTGATTTCACAGGCAGAGTGAATTGATGAGGATGCTGGCAATGTGTATTAATTTTATTGTGGCTTTGTTAAGCTTTGTCTTCCCAGGAACAGAAACTGCTGAGCACTTGCCTCAGGTCAAGATGAAGAAAACATTTTTCCTTGGGTATTGAATTCTGTGATGATATTTGAAGCTAGTTATGGCCTAGGGGTGGATGGCCTTTGTGCTTTCCACTGCCTCTTGAAAGAATATTTGGTGTTGACTGATGATATTGTAATTCAGTTGAGATCCAGGGCTGGAAAACTTTTGACCTTTGTACTTTGTGACTGACCAAATCAATATACTTTATGATTGGAAACTAATCTCCAATTGAAAAGAGAGAAGACTTTGTGATTGACTAAATGAATGTACTATCCAGGGGTGGAGTAATTTGAACTTTGTATTTTGTGATTGACTAAATGCATACATCTTGTTTAAAAGAGAACTTTAAATTTTGTACTTTGTGTTTGAATTGAGGACTCATTAAATGTTTGTTACACATGGTGAATGCTGTATTTTGATTTTCTGTGAATGTTTTGCCTTAATTTGTTACTGAATAAATGGCGAGTTTACTATGCTCATAATTCAAGCCTTGGAAGTATGCTTGGTCATACAGATGTCCATAGCTTATATCTTACCCATAATTAGGCCACTTCCAGGTCTCTCATTCTTCATTTACCATAAGATCACCACTTTCTGTCCTTTCATCTCTCACTCTTCCTTTGTTTCAGACAGCCTCTGTTCTGAGAGGTGTGTGTGTCATCAGAAATACTGTAGTGAGGTCCAGATAAATTCTAAATTGTCATACTCCTTTGTGATTGTGGACTAAAAAAAGGAAACATTTATATTTGCTTTATTGAATCATCTAGTCTTTCTTTTTTCCACCCTCTAGTAGCTATTTGAGGATCTTCTCTATTAAGTGTTCCATGCAAAATGGTAACTGAGGATTTCAGAAAGCCCAGGTCTTTCAAAGGATAATCTGGAAAAGAGGGAGACTTTAGCAGTTCTGAGAGCTAACAGCCTTTTAAATTTTCCATCAGGATAGAATTTGTTAAAATGAATTATATAATCTTAAAGTATTACTTAATTTTTTAACAACTGAAACCATTCAGGTCTACTCTGAAATACAGAAAGGTATATTTTATTATAGTGTTTACCAAAGCATAAATAATATTTCAATTTTTTATCACCCAAGGGAACAACTGCAAACAAATTAACTACTTCATATCCATGTACATATATACATAGATACTCTGACAATAATTCCTTTAATATAATTTTATATTGTTAATATGTTACTTACATAGTCTATGAAAAACATTATAGATATTTAGAATGCAGAGCAAGCTAACCTTATATGTCCTTGTCCCTCACACAGAGAGTACCATTGAAGGAGGTAATGGAAGAAGAGAGTCATTTATAGAATCCATGCTATATGATGTTGCAGCTCAAATTTAAGCTGACTTTCCCCTTCAAAAGTCATTAAGTTAAAAGCTTACTTGTGTGATTATCAGTTCTGTGATATCTCAAGTGGTCATTCAGAGTCTAAAAGACTTGTAGTGAAAAATAACACATTTTGATGCCTCTTGATTGTATAATCAGATACAACTCATGTCACCTATATAAACATTGTTTTCTTTATCTTTAAAATGGAAATATTAATATTAGCAGTTATTATCTCAGCCAATCAACAAGCATTTATTAAGCACCAACTTACTATGTGGCAAACACTGCCCTGCCTCAAAAGGCTGTTGGGAAACTCATGTGGAATAATATATAGAGAGATGGGGAGGTATGGATATAGAGATGATGTAGACAGATGGAGATGAAGTGCTATGCAAACTTTAAAATGCTAAAAATAGAAGTTATAATGTAAATTAATCTCTAAAATTGGCTCTCCATCCCACTGTCCTTAACAGCTTATCCAAATTTCCAACATTACCCCACCTGAAATTCAGGATAAATCCTCATCCCCAACTTTAATGAGACAGTTGAAGTCATCTATTATGACCTCAGTCATATCCCTTAAATGATAGTTAAGAAGAGAAGTCCTCTACATTTTAACCTATTATCTCCTCTTCTAAATTTTTTCTATGATAAAGAAAAAAAATTCTTCTAATTGCCAAAGCCCTCTGCTAAGACCCTTGTTCCTTTTTGGCCCATGTGCTCCATGAGTTTGCCTTATCAATTATGAAACTTCACCATGGTCTTCAATCTTTTCTTATTCAATAGTTCCTTCAAAATTATACAAAATCATTCTAAAGACTACCCAAACATTAAAAAACAGCCTTTTCTTGATCTTGCCATTCATTCAAATTACTGTCCAATATTTCTCCACTTAGATGACTCATATACTCACCCCACTGTGCACTCATTAAAGCCTTGAAATCTACTTAAAGCCTTTCAATCTAGCTTCTGATAACACTAAACTACATAAATTGGTCTGGCCATGGTTACTAATAAATAAGCTTTAAACTGTCCCTTTTCAGCCTTCAACTTGCTATACTTCTTCTGTGGCTCACTCTCCTTTTTTGACGTTCATCACACTTTTCTTTCCTGGTTCTTTTGCCATCTCTTTGATTGGAATATGATGTTTCCCCTGTCAGGTACTCACCCTTCCCTTCTCTCCTGAATTCCAGTTCTTAATTATACACTGCTACTTGAACTCCTTGTCATAGTTGTTCCACAAGGATCTAATCAAACTGTTGAAAATACAACTTATTTTGTTCACTCATCTGTCTCTCCTCTAATCATTCATGTTACTTACAGCAGAGGTGTGCCTGCATAAAATCCAAAAGGCAGTCTTTAGAGAGTATGCTGACTTCCAAATGCATGAGTGTTTGAGGGAACATATAATGGTTTCATTTTATACACACATGGAGACAGAGAGAGAGAGAGAGAGAGAGAGAGAGAGAGAGAGAGAGAGAGAGAATTGGTATGTACACATACATACACATTTATAGGAACAAAAATCATTCCCCCAGTTCACAAATCGTCAAATGATATGAATAGACAATTTTCAGTGGGAGAATTCCAAGTTATCAACCACGATATTCAAAAATTTGCTAAATCCCTAATAACTAGAGAAGTGAAAATTAAAACAAAAATTTATCCATCTAAAAAGAAGAAAATGACAAGCATTTGCTGGGTAGCTTTGGGAAAATTGTTACATTGATATAGTACTGCTAGAGCTAGGAACTGGAAAGCGATTTGTAAATAAGCCCCTCAAATTATTTATGTGGCCATACATTTGGACATACTGCAATGCCAATACTCTAAAGAAACCAAAGAAAGAGGAAATGTGTGAAAAAAACAATTTTTAAGCTTTTTGGGGGGAGATGGGGGTAACAATCAACTCAAAACCACAGGGATAACAATCAACTATGGAATGAGTGAATTGATGATATGTGAATGTAATGGAATACTTACATGCTGTAAAAAATACTAAAGGAAGGATTTTAAAGAAGTTTGAGAAGACAGTAAAAATAATTCATTGTAGACTAAGGACAATGAGGAGGAGTATTTATAATTACAACAATATAAATAAAAACAACAAACTTAAAAGCATTCATCAGGGTAATAACTCACCAGAATTTCAGTGCCAGGATGATGAAGAATACTACCACCTTCCAGTAGAGAGATGGTACACTAAAGATTTCCAATGAGACATTCATTTTTGGTGATATCCAACCTAGTAATTTTTTCAACTTGACTATGTATATGTATAACAAGGTCTTTTGTTATGTTTTTTAAAATAATCATTTGTTGTAGATGGAGGCATAGAAGCAGGAAAACAGGAATATGACATCCCAGAGGTCAAAGGAGATGGGATAAAAACCAAGAATCACCTACCCAGCAAAACTGAGTATCATGTTTTAGGGAAAAATATGGTCATTCATTTAAATAGAGAATTTTCAAGCATTCTTAATGATAGAACCAGAGTTGAATAGAAAATTTGGCATTCAGATACAAGGAGCAAGAGAAGCATATGAAGGTAAACAGGGAAAAGAAATTATAAGGAACTTGTCAAAGTTGAATTATTTACATTCCTACATGGAAAAATGATAATTGTAATTTATGAAACTTTTCTCAGTATGAGGGTAGGTGAAGGGAATATATATATATATATATATATATATATATATATATATATGTCTATATAGGAGGGTATATGGGCGTGTGAATACATATGTGAGTGTGTGTGTATATGTGTTCAGGTATACATAAACAGAGGGCACAGGATCAATTGAATAGGCAGGGATAATACTTAAAAGGTGAAATTGAGAGGTAAGAGAGTAATATGAGCGGAGATGGGGAGAGAAAGAATGGAGTAAATTATATAGAAGAGGCAAGGGAAAACTATTACAATGGAGTGAAAGAACAGGAAGGCAAATAAGAGTCAAACTTATTCTCATTGAATTTGGGTTAGGGAGGGAATGACATACACACTAAATAGGATATCTCACCTACAGGAGCATAGGGGGAAAGGGGATCAGACGGCAGATGTTGGAGCAATGGGCTGGTTGGGGGGGAGGGGAGTTAGAAGCATACACTGTTGAAAAGGGACAGGGTCAAAGTAGAGAATAGAACAAGTGGGGGGCAGGATAGGCTGCAGAGAAATATAGGCAGTCTTTCACAATATATCCACTATGGAAATGTTTTGTGTAGCTACACATGTACAACCTATCTTGAATTGTTTATCTTCCCAGTAAGGGTGGGTGATGAAGGAGGAAGGGAAAGAATCTGGAATTCAAAGTTTTAAAATCAAATGTTTAAAAATATATTATTATTATTTTTATTTATTAACATGCACCTGGGAAATAAGATATACAGGTAGTGGGGTAGAAGATCCATCTTGTCCTACTGGAAAGTTGGATGGGGAATAGGGGAGGAAACAGGAGAGAGCAGAGTGGGGAAGGGGTTATAGAGTGGTATCACTGTTTTGGGGTAATGGGTAGGGGAAAGACAGGGAGAACATTTTTAAGTCAAAATCTTGTGGAAATGAATGATGTAAACTAAAAATAAATATAAAATTTAAATAAAAATTAAAACAATTTATCATTTGTTTTCCCCAATGTGAGATAATAGGTAGAAGGGGATTAGGATAAGATCTCCTTCCCCATAAAAATAAGAAGGGACTGGGAAAATTGACCAGTTGAATGAAGAGTTTTTCATGTATGTTGAATGTATCATATGCATAAAAAGATAACCAAGCCCTCAAAAATAGAGATATGTCATTTCATATAAAATCAACTCTTATTCTACAGTACATATGACAATATTAAATTCATTGTGCTTAATAAGTACAGAATTTTTTAAAAAGAGAAATTCCATGAATTAGGAATACCTACAAAATGGATTAATTCCTCATTTTGTTCATTTTATGATCGTATTGATATACCATGTTTTAAAGGTCTAGCAAATGTTCATACCTAGATTTATTTTTTTAAGTAGCAATAAATCAAGGCTCAATGCTTTGTTTAGTTTTTTTTATTGTTATTGTTCTGATGAACATTGAAGTTGTCATTGGAAACATTTACTGGAAGGTGTGAAATATAACCACATTTGAGAATAATTGCTGACTGTTCACCTATTGATAAATCATTTCTATTGATTAGTTAGTAATATTTTAGCTACAGGTTGTTTTTTTTTTTAAAGCAATCGGGGTTAAGTAACTTGCTCAAGGTTACACAGCCAGTTGTTTCTGGATGTGGTGCTGAGTACCTGAGGCCGGATTTGATCCAGGTCATCCCGACACGAGCCAGTGCTCTTACTCGCTGAGCCACCTGGCCGCCCCTAAACAATTGGGGTTAAGTAACTTGCTCAAGGTTACATGGCCAGGTGTTTCTGGGTGGGGTGCTAAGTGTCTGAGCCCGGGATTCGATCTCCAGGTCGTTCTGACACTGGAGCCTGTGCTCTTACTCGCTGTGCTACCTGGCCGCCCCATTAGCTACAGGTTCTTAATGACACATTTAAATACAATGTGTATTGTATAAAGAATATTAGATTTCAAGGCCGAAGATTCAAAGTTCTCCCTGTCATTTCTTAGTCATGTGATCTTGTATGTGCCTCATGTTCATATTATGTAAAATGTGGATAAGTTTATTTGCACTAATTAACTCATAGAGATGTTGAAGGAAGTGTTTAATAAGTATCATATGATAGGAAAATAGTTATTATGCCAGCATCAGGAGTTTACTGTCATTTCTTTAACCAAACCACTATCTGTTACCTAAATACTGTGGGTATTTTGGCCAGAGGAGGGATATTTCCCAATCAAAACTTAGCTTTTCAGCAGGTAGCTGCATATAATTTCTCAATAGCCCTGAGGTTGCACTGAGCTATTTGCTCCAGGATATATCCCAGTTGCATTGTTTAATTCTCAATGGTTATCCTTTTTCTAGCCTTTGGGTCATCTACACTCACTCCTGACTTTAGAAAAAAGATCTTTAATGAAAGAAGCAATTTTATTTTTCATTATTAATTTAATCATTTTTGCAAGCATGAAAAGCTCTGTGCAGCTTTAATAGCAGTCATTAAGCTGGGGAAGTTTCTTCTACAGATGAAATGGAAATAGAGTCCAAATTCTAATACTGTCAAAGTGCAGATTGAAAAAGGAAGAGATTTCCCAAATAACTGAATCATTTGATTGATATGTGTGAAGTCCACATTTTCCCCCATCAGACGTTCAGATATTTCTTTGTAATCTGAGTCTGACATACGTCTGTTCTTCAGGATTCCCATGATCCAAAGTAAGTTTTAGTTGGTGTTTTGAATTATTTATATTTTTAAGTGGATAAAATTCCTCTCTGAATTTAATGATTGCAAAATTTGTGAAGGCTGATTTAATCATGTTTTTCTGAGAATTCCTTCATAAACACTGATGTTTTATACATATAAGTATGTATTTTGCTACAAACAATTCATCAAGTCTAGTTAATCTAGATGGGATTCTGGACTGAGCCAAACTTCCCTCAGAGCCTTTTGAAAATGACCAAAGAAATTTAGTAATCAACCGATCTGCCCTTCCTGGATGTAGAAAAAGTTAGGTTTAAAAAAGAATGTCTGGAATATTTTTCCCTGAAGTTATAGAATTCCAAAAGTATTCTTTCTAGGCCCCAACTCTTTAATTTTGCAAAAATGGGAAGCTGTATGTAGGTAATCATGAAAAGATAGGGAATGATAGATCTACAAGTGTCACTTTTATGGGACATAATTAATCTATATTATTAAGCACTGCTTTATTAAATCTATATTAAACAGGGAAATTTGATATGTAAATAAACAAAAGAAACAGAGGAACAAAGTGGAGAAAATAGGAAAGTGCTCAAGTAAGAATCAGAAGAAATTATGAAATTATAACTCTTTGGCTTTGCCATGACAATCTATGGGAGCTTGGACAATCACTTTAACACTCTGAGTCTTTGCTTCTACATCCATAAAATGAGGTGGATGGACTAGATAATACCTATGGTCCCTTAACTAATTAATATTTGGTAACATTCTTGTCTACAAAAAGATCAAGTATATATATATATATATATATATATTTTTTTTTAATTAGTAATTCCAAATCTATTGAAATAATTATCTTGAGAGGTTAAGTAACAAACTAGACTTGACATCCTAAAGTCCTGGATATAAATCATTTTTAACACTAAATATATGTGCGACCATAGGTTATTAGCTTGACCTCATTGGGCATTTATTTCCTTATCTATAAAATACACATAAAATTTGTTTTGTCTCCTTCCTAGGATTTTTATAAGGTTCAGGTGACATGATATATACAAAGTATTTTGAGACTCTAAAATATTACATAAATGGCAGGAATTTTTCATTACATGTGATATATTTAATTCAATTTTTAATAGAACATTACATAATGGATTTTAAATAAATATTTTTGAGGGTACAACCTGAGAATCTAGAACTCAGATATATTTGGGACATATCTGTATCTATATCTATATCACACATTCCTATACATTTGACAGTGTATATATATATATATATATATATATATGGATGTCTACATTTGACAGAATATATATATATATATTCTGTCAAATGTAGACATGCATTTTAATTCATTTGGGCCCTAATGGATTCTATAGAAAATGATTCAGTTTGAAAGCTTCTGTCCTGGGAAGCAAAACAAAGGCAAGAACAGTATATAAAGAAAATGTGGTTTAATTTTCCTAAGTGCCTACATGCTTCTATTTTAAAAAGAAAAAAAGATTTGAGCTCTCATAAATTATTACTTATAAATTGAAGCTGTTTTTTTCAGAGATCCATTACACAGATTTTGCTAATGACATGAAGAGAAAGAGCTGATGATATAAAATGACAGCATACCAAAGATAAATGAAGTCACTTTTTAAAGGTACCAAATGGTATACAAAGCTTTATACATCACACTTGAACTTGTAGGAGTCACTAAAAGCACAGATTTATATAACAATGAACTACAGCACTTAGTCTAAATGTTTATTTTATGTTTGATGGTTTGTACATAATTAGATTTACAATTTGATCAGCTCTTAGTCTATCTATACACTGTCATTTCTGTGTCTAATACATTTTTGCTATCTATCATTTCAAAGGTAATCTATTCGCAGAACTGTGTATTTATTTTAAAAGGTATAATTAAAAAGAAGCCCTTTTCACCTTCTATCACTTTCCTATTTACATTGGGTTTAGGATATTTAGTTTAAGACCTTGGGAGAAGTGACTCCAATATAATAGTGTTTATTGACTTATTTTCCTGTGCTTTGGAAAGAACCTTGGTGTGAGAGATTTGAAAGTTGAAATTAAATCCTTGTATGGCCACTAGCTGACTGTGTAAAAAGAATAGGATATTTAAACACATTTAAATTAATTGTTCTCTTTCTCTGTATTCCATTTTCACTTCTACAAAATGAAATATTTGGACTCCGTGATCTTTGGGATCTCTTCCAGCACTAATTTCTATGTGTTAATACTGCTTACATATCTTTGAAATGCAGTAGTAATAATTCTTATTCTTCCCTCATAGTAGGCAGGAACATCTAGAAAAATTAAGTTCTAACTTAAACTGAAATCTGTGTGAAGTTTACCATTCCTCTCTCCTCATCAGTGTTATAGAAATAGCATTAACTAGAGGCAAAGTAGAATCTCTGATAATCATTTCACAAAGTTCCTTAACTCTCTAGTCTCAAGAATTCTTTCTCAAACTGCTTAGACACTCTACTCACAATAGGATCTTTACCCTTAGTAACATTCTTGGTCTTTGTAGATGGTTCTTTGATCCTATGCTATGGGAAGCCAAAAGAAAGAGTAACCATTTCTATTTGGTATACATCTATATTTCTATTGATTTCTCTACGAACTTAAGTCTCTCTATCACACGCACACACATCCATGTATAGATGAATATATGTTTATATACACATTATTATACATATATAATATGTAATATATAAAATATTTGCATGAATTTATAATAATTTTAAAATATCACAGATACACAAAACATGTACATACATTCACGTGTGGATAAATACCCACACAACTCATATGGTTCATTCAAAACAGTTTGGGTTATCAGTCTTGAGTTTAGTAAAATGTATCCTTAAGAATTAAAACTGAAAAAAAAAATCTCATTGCTGTCTATTATTTAATGCTGTAATTATTATCCAATTTCCTGATTTTAATCATTTTATTATTATAAAGGTTCCTCAAAATAAGGCTTTATGTTTTTTTTAATCATTGCATAAGTAGATCTACTATGTTACTTTAAGGTAAAGAAAAGAAGTAGAGCACCTCTTCAAAGAAGTTTTTTGTGACATCATTTCAGTGTCACATTTCTTACTCTAAAGTTAAAGGTCTGCTTTACCACTCACTGTTTTATCTCTCATATGTATAATTTTTCTTCTATGATATTAAGTTGCTGGAAAATTAATACTAAGCTGAGTATATAGGGATCTTCACTGAGCAACTTGAAATTTTTAAATTTTTTTGAATATTTATGGAATGGACATTGTTTATTGCATGAAGAATAGACATTCTTGGATATTTTTGTGCCTTACTCATTAACATTAAAAAGTAGAAAGTTAACTCTGTTCATAGGGATAGATAAAGATCTGCATCTAGAAGAGACTTCAGAAGCCATCTAATTGAACCCCCTAACAATATTGAGACAAAAGGAGATTATGAGATAGCCAAGATCACACAAGTTACAGATTACCTGAGATACCACCACCCACATATCAGATTGCCTAATATGACAGGAAAGAAAAATGTGAAATTCTGAAAGGGATGTTAGGGGAAAAAATGGTATAGTAATGTCCTTTTGGTGGAGTAGTGAACTAGTCCGATCATTCTGCAGAAAATTTGAAAATATACCAAAAGAGTTATAAAACTGTGCATATGTTTTGGCCTAGAAATATTCCTACTAGGTCAATGTCCCAAAGACATTAAAGAAAAGGGTAAATAACCTATTTGTACAAAAGGTATTTATAGCAACTCTTTTTTCTTTTGGCAAAGAATTTAAAATTGAGGGCATGTCCATCAATTGGGGGAACAGATGAATGGCTTGTAATGGAATATTATTTTGCTGTAAGATATGACAAGTTAGATGGTTTCAGAAAAACCTGGGAAGACTTACATGAATTCTTGCAAAACTAAGTGAGCAAAACCAGGAGAATGTTTTACATAGTAACAACAATTCTGTAAAGATGATCAACTGCATGAAATTCAGTTACATTTATCAAGATAATGATCTAGACAATTCCAAAGGTTACATAATGAAAAACGTTATTCACCTCAAATGTCCTTTTCTTCTTACTAACTTCATTTTTTTT
Source organism: Petaurus breviceps papuanus (assembly GCF_028583685.1). NCBI lineage: Eukaryota > Metazoa > Chordata > Mammalia > Diprotodontia > Petauridae > Petaurus > Petaurus breviceps. Next base: position 1,458,723 of record NW_027186315.1, on the reverse strand, counting down.
TGTGTTACTTCTGTTTTGTCTGTCTTTCCTTTTGCAACATGGCTGATATGGAAATATGTTTTGAATAACTTCACATGTCTAATCAATATCAAATTATTTTTCCTTCACAAGGAGGAGGGTGGGGCAAGAGGGAGGTAAAAAATTTAAAACTCAAAATAAAAAAAATGAATGTTAAAATATTTTTATGTAATTGGAAAATATTTAATGAAATAAATAAATTAAATTTAAAATATAATAGGGTTTGATGCCAAGTATTTTGATTCAAGGACCAGTGCTGTTTCTAACTGCTGTTGTCTCTTTAATGGATCTTGTCTTATTTTAAACCATATTATACTGAAGAAGAGTCTTTAATATATTTATTTAGTGTATTTATTTATTTTGTACATTTACTTATTAGTATATTGAATATTTGATTTGGATAAAATAATTGCTATATTCAAGAAATAATAAACATAATTAAAATTTTAATCCTCTGTAGATTTCAAGTAGATTGCTACAAAGATGTGGTCTCTATGAGAAAAAAAATATAACAAAAGCCTGTCCACATTTTGTACCTTCATAAAGGATAACCTTGATATGTGTAAATGTTATTTTCCTGAAGATTTTATAGAGATAGAAATGTTGGCGTACCAGTAATTACCAACATTTTGCTAAGACGTTTTTTCCCCCTATAGTCATAGCTTTAAAGATAGCCTAAGCTATACCCAATATGATCTAAGATAGCAATATGTAAGTGTTATGTTACACTTCCTTTTCTCACGGGGCAGACCACACCCAGCCTTCTTTCTTACCTAGACCTCAGCCCCCATAGCCCCACAACATATAATGATTGTGGTTTACCTATCTCCTTGGGCCCTCTTGCCCACCAACTATACTCCGTATTCTTCCTGGACTTCCTGAACTTCTGACCAGAAAGTTACCCAAGGTCAGAATTGGATCAGCAAAGTTGTCTGAGGAAAAGGCAAAAAGCACTATCTGTGACTTCTCCTTCCCCAAGAAATTCAGCTCACACCTTATCACACTCTATCCTCTTGTCTTTCCACTACACTCTCTGGAATCCTCCACTTTCTAAAACCAACCCCTCTTTATACAAGATCTCTTCCTTTTATATTCTGTACATCTGGTATTCTTTTAAAACTTGCCATCATCTGAAGACATCATTTTTGTTAAACTCTATGATTGGCTACTCTCATACCCCCATAGTTCCAAATCCAAGGATATAAGTTGGTATGTTACTCATTCCCCATTACCACTTGCATGATCTCCCTCTTCCACTATCACTAAGAAACCCTCTTCCTTTAAAGTTTGCCACACCTCCAAAATTGTTTTTAGTCTACCTTAACCACATATAGGAGCAGTCACATCCAGACATTCCTCTTTGTCACCCACCCTTTGAATTTTTCTGGGTTTCTTAAATTCCTATTTATGGCTTTATTTGTCTGATTATCACTTATTTTCCAACATATTATGCATGGAAAACTTAATATTGTGCCTAGTATAGATCTTCTCTTTGTATATTTGTTTGAGTTCAGATGCTGTTTCCTCATGTTGTACTTCAAGTAAAGTGAGAGAATGATGTTGCTTAATTCATTGATGGAAAAGACTGCTACAAAAAATAGATGCCTATTTTACATTTTTATCTATTTATTGTAGTCTTTCAAGGTTTTATTCAGTTCTCAAAATGATATTACTTAACTGAGTCTGTTACCAAACTTCCTGTGGTTTTTTTTTTTATTCCCTTTATTACTTTCCATTGTTTTATGAAGCCAGTTTGCTCATACTCTTCTATCATCACAATGTGTAAATTCTATTAATGATTAATCAGTTTCTATTTAGCTATCAAAAATATTCTGTCTTACAAGTTGTTCTTTTAGCCTATTCATTGTGGCGGCTTAATTATAATGGGTTAAACTGCCAAAGAAAATGATGATATAAAGGAGTAAATGGGGACATAGATTATTTCCCATTTGGGGGGCATCAACAATACCTCTGCATAGATACAAATGGAACTGTTTTCCAGAATGTAGCTTTTAAATATTTCTTATAAATACATGCTAATTATGATTTTTGCTTCTGCTTTTATGATTTTGAATGGAACTATAGGAAGTCACACAATTGTGTTGACAGGATACACTATTATATTATCCAACTTCAATAGGCCCTTTATCTCTTCAAAGAAGCTATTTCAAACTTTTTCTCTTTTTTTTCAAGTCTCCCACAACTCTCCCAGTTCCCCTATTCCACTTGAGAACCTTGCTTCTTACTGAATCTCTAAGGAGATACATGCAGCTGCTTTAACTATTTTTTAGAACCATATTGCACAGTACAATGCCTATGCTTCACAACAAATTAGAATCAGTGTAACATTTATTCTGTACACAAAGCATAACTTGAAGCAATATTAGAGAAATATAGAAATATAAAGATAAAGATAGAGCTTAACAGAGTAATAGAAATATTACATACATTACTAAGCCAGGGAAGCACCAACATCTGGGTTCACATAGTGAGAGTCCCTTGATAAAAATTCCCAGAGTCCCTGCTGTGAACACCTTGGGCAGGGTGTTCTCCCCACAAGTGAGGCCCAAAAGAAAAATATCAATTTTTCCCAAATATGTCTAGTTTCAAACAAAGAAAATATTGACACGGTGTGATTAAGCAACTGATAGGCTGAACACCAAGAGCCTATATGCCTCAGCACCTGATTGGCTCAGGGTCAGGGCCTACATGACTCATCACCTGATTGGTTCAGGGACAGGGCTGTACATGACTCGGCATAGAATGTGTCACAGCTGTGGACTGGGCCAGAGTTGAAAGGAGCAAGATATCTGTGATTGATATGGCAAAAAGGCTGCACACAAAAGGGCACAGGATTAATTCCATATATTCCTAGAAGGGTGTCCAACACTTCCAGGAAGAGGAATTGGCCAGGTAAACTCTTACCTTTAGTCCTGGGAACATAGCCCCTGTTCCAAGGAGAAAGGACAACATATGTCATCACATAGGCCTATAAATGTATAGAAAAGATCATTTATTTCATTAACCCTTCACTTTATTGAGAAAATTCGTCACATTAAGTATAATTATAATATGATATGATATGATATGAAATGAAATGAAATATAAATATAATTAAGTATAAGTTCCTTATCTCTTTTCCTTCATCTCAAAATCTTATGACATCCTCCATCCCCATCTCTCCTCCTTTCATCCAGTCTCTGATAGTGAATTAGACCTTCTTGCCAAATGTGCTCTTGTTCCTAGATAGATATACTTAGAAAAATGGAAATATAGGTAGAAAGTTAACATGTTTATTAACAATTTACTGTTACAAAAACTGTGCTAAATATTGTGGATATAAATACAAATATGACAATCCTTCCTGTGAAGGAGCTTATATTCCATTTGGGTGAAGAATACAAAAAAGGAAAACTGGAAAACAAGAATGGGTGTTGTTACTATCAATCTCTTAGCTGCCAATTTTATGATCTTATTCTCCATGCTCATCCTTTTTAATCTACCTGCTTCATTTTATACTGTCAATCGTCCACTTCTACTAAATACTCTATTTTTATGCTTTTTTATTAAACTGTTCGTTCTTACGTTGTCCTACTTTAGACCCTTCCTCAGTCTTCTTTACTAGCTCAACATCAGTACTATGCCCCTAACTCTATTACTCAGTTCTCTTTGCTATACCCTATAGTCTATAGTTTTTAATCTCTCTTGTTTTTTGCTCACTCTCACTCCTGCTGAAATTGTCGTTTATATTCAAATAAGTCATGAACTTACATATTCAATCTCACTCTGTACCCAGAGATTCAGTCCCACATCAACTGCCTATTCAACATTTCAATTTTTACTCCAGAAACATCTCAAAATCTTTATGTCTCAAGAGAACTCATCACCTTTTGTTCCATATCCCACCCCTCTAGCAAACTTTTCTATGTCTGTTGAAGGAAATTTTTAAATTCATTGATTCCCCAGGTTTATAACATTATTCTTGACTCATCACTTTCCCTCACTCCACAAGCCAAAAGTTGCCTCAGGTTTTCTTGCACTGAACATTTCCACTCTATTTACACAATGACCCCATTGTAAGTATTCACTACTTCTCACTTAAATTATTTCAGTGGCCCCCTAATTGACCTCTGTGCCTCAAGTTTCTACATTCTCTAACAACTACTGCATCAAATGTGATTTTCCTTATACTTATATCCTTCCATTTAATTCTTCTACTTAATGAAATCTAGAGGCTACCCATATCCTCTAGAATAAAATATAAACTCCTCTATGTACTTTTTAATACCCTTCACAACCTGGCTCTAATCTTTATTTCCTGTCTTGGTGTATCTGACTTTTACTCTCACAGTATGTAATCCAGTAAAACTAACCTTTTGTCTATTTGTCTTACAGGACAATCTATCTCTTGCCTTTGCATTGGCTGTCCCCTATGGCAGGAAGCATGACCTCTTCAAATACATCTAATAACATCACTCTTTTCCTTTGAAATACAGCTCAAGGGCAACTTTGTTCACTGATCTAGTCAGGTAAATTGTTTATAGATGTGACTACTGAGAAGTCAATGTGAATTCATGGTGCATTGTAGTGAGGATCAAGTCTGTAGGTTGTTTTCCATCGTAAAGCTATTTAAATTATGTGAAGAAATAAGTGCCTTTGTGCTGCCTCTTCATCTGATGTAAGTAATATCATTGGTTTCTTGATAATGTGTGTATTATATAAACCCCATTTTATTATAAATCCCAGATTTATATATGACCGTATTCTTCCTTTAATGAGAAAAAGTTGGTATTGAATTAGAGAATAATGAGTTGAAGCAGTTTTTGTTCTTACTTTTATACAAACTTCATCTAATACACTTCAAGTGGCTATAGCTTAACTTTTAAAGAGTCTGTAGAGTAGCAGTTCTCAAAAAGTGTTTTCCTGAGGACCTTTAGGAGCCCATAAGATCCTTTTAGAGTGTCCATAACATTACATTAAAAGTATTTTCATAATAATGTGATATTTTCATTTTTCATAAAATAAATATCAATACATATAACTCAAAAAACACAATCTCTTTGTAGTCCTCGACAGTTTATAGAGTTCTACACACACACCCCCACACACACCACACCACATCATATCACACACACACACACATACATGCATAACCAATAGAAAGTGCTGTTCTAGAAAAAAGTTTGTGATTCTCTTTATAATATGTTCAAACTCATTTAGCAATCACCAGTTCCTATAAAGAGGAATTTGGTTACCACTTATCCAAACCCCTAAATTAGCAATATAGGTGTATTTCATTAAATTCTCTTTTCAATCAAAGTGTATGATTTATGAGTCTTATTCATATAGCAGTCCCAGTTTCTTATCTTCAGAATTTGCCTTATGATTGCTTTTAAAATATATATTTTAACTGACATCAATATTTTTGTTTCAAAAAATAAATAAAGGCTCAATCCTTTACCTTGCCCAGGATGAAAGTATAGAGGCTAGTCAAGGCTATTGTCTCATTATGATTGGCATGGAAACGTTGACCTGGGCCAGTTTTCCCAGCTTTAAGCTAACCTAGTAGTTCCCTGATTTGCAGGGCTCATCATATTAATGCTAAAAAAACTGAACAGCTTTGGCACACTGCAGCTTAGGACTCCCAAGTTCAAGAGGTTCATCGACCTTCCCAGTAGCAGCCACTATGAACTTTACCACAACATCTGGCCAAACGACAGCCATGGAATGAAATACTATTGTGCTGTAAGAAATGAAAAAAAGAGAGAAAGTTTCATAATAACCTGCGAAGACATAAGAACTGATACAGAGTGACAAGAACCCATTAAACAACTTATATAATAGTAATAATATTATAAAGAATTAGGAATTTTGTTCAATGCAGTCACCAATCATAATTCTTAAAGCCCTATTTTTAAATCTCTGAGTTGTATCAATTATTCAAATGCCCCCCCACAATCACTTTATCAGTATACTGCCAGTGTGCATCTTCTCCATGAATTGATATGGTTGCTAATTAATTGTTCTTAACAACAAAAAGGTTACAATTTTTTATGTGTTAGGCGTGAACTCTGTTTTTAGGAATTTAGAGTACTGTAAAGATCATTCCTCAATATTTAAAGAATCAATGATCTCATCAATACTGATATTTCTTCATTTGAACAAAGTTACAAATTTTCTATGCCTACCCACTTTGTTCAAGCTTGGCTGTGATCGCCTGTAAATTCACCATAGGGGGCTGGCCCCACGTATTAGAGGCCTTCTTTATTTTTTTTTTAATGTCATGAAGAAACCAATGGAGACATAGGGTGTTCATCTGTCAAGGATTCTTAATTATATGTGATCACTCCATCTCATCACTACTTTTACTTTCACTGATGGCATCTTGTACTCCTAAAATAAAGTGTTTATTTGTGTTGAGAAAAAAATCTGATTACCTGGAATTTTCATCCACTAAAACTTGTTCTGACCCTTCCTCTTCTTCCCACAAGTAATTCAGAGATAACTGAAAATACATAAGGAAATTGACCAAAATAAATTTTCTCCCTGAATTTAGATATTGGGGTTGGGAGAGAAGTACTGAGATATTGATAGGCCACCCAATCATTGATGATAAGTTTGCCTTTAGGTCTCCATTTGAATACATTAGCCACTGTTAATCTGTATGTTAAACTGCTATTCTATAAACTGAAATTCTTTGAAAATTTACTTTCCAAAATATAGAAATACAACATTTCAGTTCTTTGTGATTTCTGCTTGTAGCTACTGCTCTGGAGATATTTGAGTTAACTTCATTCTCGACATATATTTTGTGATTACCAGGGATCAACTATCAGGTTTTGGGTTTCTTAGTTATTGTGTAAAAAAAAGTATTGGGAGAAGTGGGAAAACAATTTTAGTTAAAATGACGCTTACTACTAACAATTGGCTCCTATATATATATTTTAATGTACTATTGGTAGCAAAAAAATATATTGGAGAAGAGTTTATCCCAAACCATGACCTCACATACATTTTCATGTCAATTCTGACTTCATCAAGTGAATATAAATGAATGAGTTCACTTAAAATGTAAGTGACAGAGCCAATGTTGTTCCTCATAAATGAGTGATTGTTGTGGTTTACATTCTCTGCTGGGGCTTCATAGTAACTGTTTCATGACCTTTTCACAGGTATATATCAAACATTCTGTTCTATGAACTGGAAGCCAGTCTCACAAACAAAAAAAAAACAAAAAACCTAGATCTTGTTTGTGTTTATTCTGCCTTTTTCCATGACTCATCTTGATTTGTAAACCTAACCTGGAGAACTTGAAAATTAGGATTTTGTGGTTTATCTAGGAGTCAGTAATGAGGAAAATATTACTGTTGTTTTTGGTGAGGAAAAGCAATTTTTTTATAGTTTATTTCATTCTAAATAAAATGTGAGTTTTCTTAAAAAAAACTTGCTCTGCCTTCTAGAAACACAAAATAAGTCTGTTTGTTTTTCCCACCAATTGTTTGTGAATTAATACTTGAATTGAAAATTCTCTTATTGATATGTCTATTTCCTCCAATGAGTTTGATTACAGCTAATCACTTTTTTTATCCTATATGACCCTTTAACACATCCTTTTATAAATTCTAGGAGACTTCCATTAGATATCCTGGCATGTGTGAATAAGCACAGCTGTTCATCAGCCATCCTTTATCCTGACTATTTGACTGGTTCACTTTTTTGTCATTTATGTTTGGTATATTTATCACCACTTCTGGTATATAAATCTTCAAAATCATATAAAACAGCCTCTTTCAGCATACTAAGTATCTTACCGTTGCCCTTAGGGACATTTCCATGACCCATACCTTTAATTCTTTGGAGACGATGACATTTCATCATTTACACGTTTACAGAGTCTACAGAATGGCATCGTTTTTAATGTTTTTGTTTGTTTCATAGTTTTAGAAAGTTTAAATTTATTGTAATCACTTTACATTTTCCCAATGGCAACTAACAGTTTCCTCTTTTCCTCCATTTCATTATTGACCCTATTCATTATTTATCTTCAGTATTTTTCAAAGGTTTATGCTCAAAACATTCTATAAAATGGAGGGAATACTACCTGCAATACCCTGAGCCCTAAATCCAAGATAGATATCACATTGGCACCTTCCACAGGAAAATACTCTTCAGTTACCAGCAAAGGTCATGAACAATGCAAGAGATTTACATCTTAGGTTGAATAGGTGAACATCCTTTTAGTATGTTCTTTTTAATACTTTGAGATGAGTTAATACTCAAAGTCCTGATGACTGGGCAATTAATGTTCTTCCATACTGATAAAATTCTCTAACTCTTGTTATACTGGTACCTCATTTGTAATCACAGTCTCATTTTCACTCCTCCAAACTTAAACCTCCTATTTTCCACATCTTTTAAACATTTTCATTGAGCCTGCTATAATTCATAATCCATTCTCAGGAAATGATTCCTATCCATAAATTTTTCCACACTCTTCTTCCATTTTCACACTTTAGATGAAATTGACTCTTATTCTTACTTCTTTTATATTCTCCTATTATTTGTCTGGTAAAACTAATTTTTGAAAACCTAATACTCTCTAGTTACCTTGTTAATGGTCCTAGAATATTTAGAATCACTGGATAAAATCAGAAAATTGATCTTGTCTCAGTAAAGTAAGTGTGTGCCATCTAAAGTTAGTAGCAATTGTAGACTTCTCATTTAGGAGCTTACAGCCTAATGGGGGAGAGACTATGCAAAGACCTGTCTAAAAAAATAAACTTTTGTTGTTGTCCTTGTTGAACAATTGTTGAGCGCAGTGGATAGAATGCCAAGTCTGGAGTCAGGAACACAAATCTTCATGAGCACAAATCCAGCCTCAGACAGTTACTAGCTGTGCACAAGTCATTTAACCCTGTTTTTCATCTGTAAAATGAGGTAGAGAAGGAAATGGTAAACCATTTCAGTATCTTTACCAAGAAAACCACAAAATAAAGGCATAGAAATTCATACTCGACTGAAACATCTAAACAACAAAAAATGATACACATAAAGATTAAAAGAAGAGTTAGACAGTAGTACACAATTTAATGTTTTACCATCTAGAAAAAACCTATTCTTTCCATGATGCTTGGTGATTAGAGCTCTCTCATTCAGTCCATCTACCTTTCTCTTACATTCTTTCTTTATGTTTTGCCCACAGCACTACATCTCCTCAGATATTCTATCATTCTAAGAATAATTAAAATTCAAATAAGTGATCATTCTAAGATTGGTTCATTGAAGATATTGTGGAAGAAGTAGAATTGGTCTGGGTTTTGAGGAAAATCTAAGGTTTGAAGTAGAGACTAGGATGAACTCTGAGTAGAGCAGCATGAGCAAAGTCAACAAGTTAAGCATGAGCATGGTATGTCTGGGTGATAGAATGTCTTGAATAGATAGAGGTGAGGATTTGTGTTGGTGATCGGTAAGAAATAAGATTGGACAAATACAACGAGGGCACGTTATGGAAAGCCTGCAGTGTCAGGCAGAAGATTATAGAATTTGTGTATTAAATAATATAAAAACTAATAATTACATCTGCTGAGAGGTGTAATGAAGTTATTTTAGGAAATGTAATCTGAATAGGGATATTTCTACTGAAATTATGGTTGTATGTGTGTGTCTGTATATATTTGATACATGAGTATGTATTTCTATATGTGCATGTAGCCATAGGCATATATGTGTGTATCCAAACATATATCCATATGCATGTATGCATGCCCACATAAAAATGTTATTAATTGATTAATTTATTTATTTCACCTAATGGTATGGTTGCTTATACATAAAATTTGGTGTGTATATGTGTTTATGAGTGTGTATATGTGTGTATCTATGAATATGTATATATGTCCATGTATTTCACAATCTCCTTTACTTAAATTTAGTTAAGTAATGGCTGACAATGACAATCATATGATCTTTATTTATCATTCCGAATTTCCCCAAAGTAAAATAGGCTACTACCTACCAACTTCTTGGCCTGAAGCAGATTACTACCAAATAACTTTGAAATACCTCAAAATTATCATGAAGATAGATTCAAATAACAAACTTGTTTGGTCACCTTTGGTGTTTAGATTCATTAGCTCTGTGTCCCAGCAATTTTGTTTTTTAAATAAAGAGGATGCTAGGAGCAGCTAGGTGGTATAGTGAATAGAACACTGGCCCTGGAGTCAGGAGGACCTGAGTTCAAATCCGACCTCAAAGACTTAACACAAAACTAGCCTTGTGACCTTGGGCAAGTCACTTAACCCCAATTGCCCTGCCTTCCCCCTACATAAAAAGAAAAATAAAAGAGGATGCTGTTTATAGGCAGACCCAGAGATTTTCCTGAGAAGTAAATTTTGCTAAATTCATCTGTTAGCCAGGTATCTTTTTTTTAAGCAATTGGGGTTAAGTAAATTGCTCAAGGTTACACGGCCAGTTATTGTTTCTGGGTGTGGTACTGAGTATCTGAGCCCGGATTTGATCCAGGTCATCCCGACACTGGAGCCGGTGCTCTTACTCGCTGTGCTACCTGGCCGTCCCTAGCCAGGAATCTTTTAGAGTTCATAAGGTAGATATAGGCATCAGTAAGGGGGTGAGAGAAATAGACAAGGAATTGGTAAGGGAGGAAGGGACGAAATTAAGAACAGCTACACTACTGAGGTGGCAAAGATAGGGGCCATATGATTTTTATATTAGTCAAGTTTTGACATCCCAGTTTCACCAAATTTCAGAATTAGAAATGTTCTTGGTGGGAATCTACTTCAACCCAAGAACTTTATCCTTTTTCCTTAATAGTATTGTTTTCTCCAATCACAATGTAAAGATAATTTTCAACATTTATTTTGATAAAATTTTGAGTTCCAAAATTTTCTTCCTATGACCCTCTTCTCCCCCTCCCAAAGACAGTAGTCAATTTGATATAGATTATATGTGTACAATCATGTTAAATTTATTTCCACATTAGTCATGTTGTGAAAGAAGAATCAGAAAAAGGGGGGGAAACATGAGAAAAAAAGAAAAAAGAAAGAGTGAAAATAGTTTGCTTCAATATGAATTCACACTCCATAGTTCTTTTTCTGGATGTGGTTAGCACTTTCCATCTTGAGGTTTTGTTTTTTTTTTTTTTTGTCTCAGATCATTGTGTTAATGAGAAGAACTAAGTCTATCATAGTTCATCATCACACAATGCTACCATTACTGTGTACAATGATCTCCTGTTTCTGCTCATGTCACTCAACATCATTTCATGTAAGTCTTTCCAGGTTTTCCTGAAATCCACCTGCTCATCATTTATTATATCACATTATATTACATTCATATGCCACAACTTCTTCATCCATTTCCCCAATTGATGGGCATGCCTTCAATTTCCATTTCTTTACCACCACAAAAAGAGCTGCTATATTTTTGTACTCTGAAATTTTTGTATTTTGAAATATATTTTTGTGGGTCCTTTTCTCTTTTTTATGATTTCTTTGGGATATAGACCTCATAGTAGTGTTGCTGGATCCAAGCATGGGCACAATTTTATAGGCCTTTGGGCATGGTTCCAAATTAATCTTCAGAAAGGTCAGATCAGTTCACAACTCCACCAACAAAGCATTAGTGTTCCAATTTTTCCACATCTTTTCCAATCTTTACCATTTTTCTTTTCTGTCCTATTAGCCAACCTGATAGGTAAGATGGCACATTATAGTTGTTTTAATTTGCATTGCTCTAATCAATAGTGATTTAGATAAATTTTTTTATGACTATAAGTAGCTTTAGTTTTGTCACCTGAAAACTTCCTGTTCATATCTGTTGACCATTTGTCGATTGGGGAATGACTTGTATTCTTATAAATTTGGATCAGTTCTCTATATATTTTAGAAATAAGGCTTTCATCAGAGACACTGGCTGTAAAAATTGCTCTTTGTTGCCAAATAAAACAAGTCTAACCACTCCTCCAAATGGCATCCCTTTAAATATTTGAAGACAACTTTTATATCCACAGTTAATATTCTTTCTTCCAGCTAAGGATTTCCAGTTCCTTCTATCACTTCTCCTATGTCATGGATTTAACTCCTATACTTTCCTAGTTGTCTTCTTTTCAACACTTCATGTCATTAATGAGCTTAAACTGAAAACAATATTACAAACAAGGTTTTATTAAGGTATAGAATCATGGGAACACCACTTCCATATTCCTGGAAGTGACACTCCTCTTAATAGTACATCCCAGCATTCCATTATCTTTTTGGGTTCCTATTTCACATGGTAACATTGATCTTGTAATCCACCAAAATCTCAAGAACTTTTCCATAACAAATGTTACCTAGCTAAAATGCCCCCATATTGTACTTAGGAATAGTTTTGGTAGTGGGATTAAATGTTTTACATTTGTCTTCATTAAATTTAATTTTCTTAGATTACCTTCAGTGCCCTAGCTTGTCAAAATTCCTTTGAATTATGACTTTTTTTCTAATCTGTTATTTATTCTTCCCACAATTCTGGCTTCTCTAAATTTGATAAGCATGTCATCTGTACCTTTAGCTATAAACACATATGCATGCAAATATGTATATATGCACATAGTGTGAGTATACACATATACTGTGCATATTTACTAATGCATGTATGCTTATACACACAAATTGCAAACACATAATGCTATACCTTATCTATTTTCATGTATATGACTGGTGGGAGATCCAAGATTGCAAACCAAGCCCCCTGATTCAAAAGCTGGAACTACTGTCTCTGTATGTCATTTATTATAAAGTTAGTTAACATATCTACCTTCTCATAAGTGATGCCTGCAGTAATATCCTGACCTAAAAGACGTTCTTTTCAGTCATCACAGCAAGCAATATTGATATCATGAGTGTGAGGGAGTATGGTCATTGAGTATATGTATGAATGTCTTTTTTATATATCTACATGTGTGTGCATGTATACACACAGACACACACATTCTGCTCTGGTGAAGGATATGGAAAAGAAAATGTTAAGGAGCTAGAGAAGAAGAATCCATGACACATTTTAGAGAAATGGATAAATGGGAAACATACAAAGAAAAGAGTTAATAAGTGCTTATGATATGCTTGCAATATGAGCAGTCATTTTGATAATGGCAGTAGAAAGAATTTGGCATATTTGAAGATGGGAGAGGGAGTATGGAATATTTTGAAATAAGTTGGCAGTGAATGAAAGAAAGACACATAAGCATTTCAAATATAATAGAGGTTAAACTATTAGAATCTCTAAAAAGTGTTGGGAAGAATTAATGTGTCTGGGAAGAAAATGGAATTATTATTATTTTTAATGTGTGTATACAAGTTGGAATTTTGAAATCCAAAAAGTCTTATAGGTTCCTTTTTATAAGTATTCATATGTATATTTATACCTACTATCCAAATAAACACTTAGAGTCTGTGGTTCTATTAACTACTGCATTTCTAGTTAGAGGAAAGCATGATTGTTTACATAATCAAGCTAAAGAGTTTCAAGTAAATTGTGCTTTTGATAAAACATAATGGCAGCAAGTACAATTATCTCATTTTGGGAAACTCTCCAAATAACAGTTAACATCATTTCCAGTAAAAGTAGAAAAAGAATTAATAAAATAGAACCATCTCCTCGAGCAAAAGTTGGAAATTAAGGCCCTTGGGATGGAAAAGCTGTGTCAATTATGAGTTGATGCTATTAGTCCTTGGCTTTGGGCATTGCACTACAATCTTGAGAACTTTGCTATCTCTATCTCTATCAATATTTTATGGCAAATGCCCTCAAAGCTAGTTACTATTTATAATCAGGTTTGTGCATGTGCTGCTATAGCATATAATTAAGCAGTAGAAAATTTCTGCTAACACAATACAGAGACAAAAGGTCAAATTTCGTTCTGTAAGTTGTGGGTGTAGTTTGACTGTTATCATTGACTAGTGAAAAGTAAAAACACCACCTTTACCTTATCACCAGGATGAAGTCATTGGCAAAAATAAAATCAAGTTTTCTTAAAATTTGTTTTAGATTAAAAAATATATAGTTGCTCTATATTAACCTGAATATAGTGTACTGCAGTGGAAAGTGTATTGCTAAATTTAGAAGCAGAGTACCTTAATTTAAATCATGCCTAAGATGGGAGGATCATGTATCTAGATCTGAATCATGTGTCTGGGGACTTCAGAAGTCATCATCTAACTTCCACATCATACAATTGAGAAAAAAATCAAGGACCAAGAAAAATGAGTGAAGTCACATAGTTAGCAAGGACCAGAGCTGAGATTTGACCCAGTTCTTCTGGCTCCTGAGCCTATGTTTTATTTTCCCACTGTACTGCCCTCCTTCTATGACATTGGGCAAGTCACTTAAACTCTCTCACTTACAATTTTCTTACCAAATGAAGGATTTGGATTTGAGGCCTTCTAAGTTGTGTACACACACCCTTACATATGTGTGTGTATATGTACATATGTATATACACACACACATATATTCCTTTAATCACATACAATTTACATTGTAAAAATAAAATTGGATTCTACATTTTCAATCAACAAAATCTACCTTTTCTCTTTTCCACCTTCCTCCCCCATCTCAACAAATGACAAGGGAAAAAGAAACACTCGTTAGAAAGATGTAAAGTCAGGTAAAAAAAGAAAAATCTATGTATTTGCTATGTTAAAAGTCTCAATCTCCACTGTGAGTTCACTTCTCTAACAAGAGGTAGGCAGCATATTTCATCATGAATACTATGGAATAGTAGCTAAACATAGGTTTGATCAGCAAGTCCTGAAAATATTTTTATCTTTAAAATATTATGATTTTATAAATTATTCTGTCTCAGTATCAGTTCATATAAATCTTCCCAGGCTTCTCTGAAACTATCTCCTTCATCAATTTTTACACCACTATATTATTTTATCAAATTTATATACCATAAACTATTCAACCATTTCCCAACTGATTAACCCTCCCTCATTTTTCAATTATATGCCATGCCTTAAAAAGATCTATATGCTTTTGTACATTCTTAATTAGAAATTGTTTTCCTTTGGCTGAGTCTCTCCCTTAATTTGCTCCTCTTCTTATTTAATCCCCCACTTTTATTGTCCCTTTTTCTTCCTGTTTCCCTTTTCAATTACACATACTCTTATACCCAACAGTATATGTGTGTATTCTTCAAATGGATATGATATTCTAGTGTCACCTGTTCCCCAATTCTTGTTTGTATAGATTTCTATTTGTACACCATGATTATATTAGATTATTTTTTTCCACCCTTCCAGTCCTTCCACTTATGCCATGAATTTCTTTCTTCCATCCCTTTACATTATTCTTTTAACATCATCAGGATAAAACAGAGTGACTCTGAAGCTCTCTAATGAGATACCTTCTATGACCTGCGCTGATAGGGTTCTGAGGGAAAACATATATTATCCCTCCATATTAAAATGTATGCAATTAATTATTGTTAAATCCCTTAAGATTGTCACTCCTGTTTGCCTTTTTATGTTCCTCTTGGCAGCTCTGTTTGAACTTCAAAATTCTATTTTGCTTTGATCTCATCCTTAGGAATATTTGGAATCCATTTCTTTCATACTTCCTGGTATTCCCTGTCTATTTAGTTTTGTTGGTAAAGTTTTTTTCTTGATTGTAAATATATACTGTGCCTTCTGGAATATTGTCTTCTAAGCTTTCAAGTGTTTTATAATGGTGCTGCTAAAACATATGTTATCTGAAGTTTGCCTCCTCAGTAATTGATTTTTGTTTATTTGTTTTTATACTATTTGCAGTATTTTTTTTTCATTTGATCTAGAATTTTGGCATGATGTTCCTGGGAGTGTTCACTGGGGATTCCTTTCAGGAGATAATAGGTAACTTCTTTCTATTTCCAATTTCCCTTTTAGTTCTCAGAGCTACTGGAATTTTATTTCATAATTTCTTGATATATCATTTGTAGGTCTATATTTTTGGTCATGGCATTCAAGTTTTCAAAGGATCCTTTAAAAAATCTTTCTTTGATTTGTTTTCCAGGTGTTTGTTTTGTTTTGTGTTTGTATGAGAGTGAAGGACAAACAACAATCTGTGGGTAGTAGTAGCTGCCTCACTGGGGATCCAACTGTCCATTTCCAGTTGGGCAAAGCTACTCCTTCCCTCCTTTCTTCCTTCCTTCCTTCCTTCCTTCCTTCCTTCCTTCCTTCCCTCCTT